>NW_027453860.1:300000-600000 GCF_040206685.1 Ascaphus truei | reverse complement strand
ACACATAGGACCACACTGACATACCAAGGTGTGTTTCTTCTTTAAGTAATGTTCCTATACACAAAGAACCCCCTAGTACAGCAGTATTATTAGAGGTGGAGGTTCATACTGTACACATTTGGAATACACTGACATACCAAGGTGTTTTTCTGCTTTAAGTAATGTTCCTATACACAAAGAACCCCCTAGTACAGCAGTATTATTAGAGGTGGAGGTTCATACTGTACACATAGGAATACACTGACATACCAAGGTGTGTTTCTGCTTTAAGTAATGTTCCTATACTCAAAGAACCCCCTAGTACAGCAGTATTATTAGAGGTGGAGGTTCATACTGTACACATAGGAATACACTGACATACCAAGGTGTGTTTCTGCTTTAAGTAATGTTCCTATACACAAAGAACCCCCTAGTACAGCAGTATTATTAGAGGTGGAGGTTCATACTGTACACATTTGGAATACACTGACATACCAAGGTGTTTTTCTGCTTTAAGTAATGTTCCTATACACAAAGAACCCCCTAGTACAGCAGTATTATTAGAGGTGGAGGTTCATACTGTACACATAGGATTACACTGACATACCAAGGTGTGTTTCTGCTTTAAGTAATGTTCCTATACACAAGGAACCCCCTAGTACAGCAGTATTATTAGAGGTGGAGGTTCATACTGTACACATAGGAATACACTGACATACCAAGGTGTGCTTCTGCTTTAAGTAATGTTCCTATACACAATGAACCCCCTAGTACAGCAGTATTATTAGAGGTGGAGGTTCATACTGTACACATAGGAATACACTGACAAACCAAGGTGTGTTTCTGCTTTAAGTAATGTTCACATACACAAAGAACTCCCTAGTACAGCAGTATTATTAGAGGTGGAGGTTCATACTGTACACATAGGAATACACTGACATACCAAGGTGTGTTTCTGCTTTAAGTAATGTTCCTATACACAAAGAACCCCCTAGTACAGCAGTATTATTAGAGGTGGAGGTTCATACTGTACACATAGGAATACACTGACATACCAAGGTGTGTTTCTGCTTTAAGTAATGTTCCTATACGCAAAGAACCCCTAGTACAGCAGTATTATTAGCGGTGGAGGTTCATACTGTACACATAGGAATACACTGACATACCAAGGTGTGTTTCTGCTTTAAGTAATGTTCCTATACACAAAGAACCCCCTAGTACAGCATTATTATTAGAGGTGGAGGTTCATACTGTACACGTAGGAATACACTGACATACCAAGGTGTGTTTCTGCTTTAAGTAATGTTCCTATACACAAAGAACCCCCTAGTACAGCAGTATAATGAGGTGGAGGTTCATACTGTACACATAGGAATACACTGACATACCAAGGTGTGTTTCTGCTTTAAGTAATGTTCCTATACACAAAGAACCCCCTAGTACAGCAGTATTATTAGAGGTGGAGGTTCATACTGTACACATAGGAATACACTGACATACCAAGGTGTGTTTCTGCTTTAAGTAATGTTTCTATACACAATGAACCCCCTAGTACAGCAGTATTATTAGAGGTGGAGGTTCATACTGTACACATAGGAATACACTGACATACCAAGGTGTGTTTCTGCTTTAAGTAATGTTCCTATACACAAAGAACCCCCTAGTACAGCAGTATTATTAGAGGTGGAGGTTCATACTGTACACATAGGAATACACTGACATACCAAGGTGTGTTTCTGCTTTAAGTAATGTTCCTATACACAAAGAACCCCCTAGTACAGCAGTATTATTAGAGGTGGAGGTTTATACTGTACACATAGGAATACACTGACATACCAAGGTGTGTTTCTGCTTTAAGTAATGTTCCTATACACAAAGAACCCCCTAGTACAGCAGTATTATTAGAGGTGGAGGTTCATACTGTACACATAGGAATACACTGACATACCAAGGTGTGTTTCTGCTTTAAGTAATGTTCCTATACACAAAGAACCCCCTAGTACAGCAGTATAATGAGGTGAAGGTTCATACTGTACACATAGGAATACACTGACATACCAAGGTGTGTTTCTGCTTTAAGTAATGTTCCTATACACAAAGAACCCCCTAGTACAGCAGTATTATTAGAGGTGGAGGTTCATACTGTACACATAGGAATACACTGACATACCAAGGTGTGTTTCTGCTTTAAGTAATGTTCCTATACACAAAGAACCCCCTAGTACAGCAGTATTATTAGAGGTGGAGGTTCATACTGTACACATAGGAATACACTGACATACCAAGGTGTGTTTCTGCTTTAAGTAATGTTCCTATACGCAAAGAACCCCTAGTACAGCAGTATTATTAGAGATGGAGGTTCATACTGTACACATAGGAATACACTGACATACCAAGGTGTGTTTCTGCTTTAAGTAATGTTTCTATACACAATGAACCCCCTAGTACAGCAGTATTATTAGAGGTGGAGGTTCATACTGTACACATAGGAATACACTGACATACCAAGGTGGGTTTCTGCTTTAAGTAATGTTCCTATACACACAAAGAACCCCCTAGTACAGCAGTATTATTAGAGGTGGAGGTTCATACTGTACACATAGGACCACACTGACATACCAAGGTGTGTTTCTTCTTTAAGTAATGTTCCTATACACAAAGAACCCCCTAGTACAGCAGTATTATTAGAGGTGGAGGTTCATACTGTACACATTTGGAATACACTGACATACCAAGGTGTTTTTCTGCTTTAAGTAATGTTCCTATACACAAAGAACCCCCTAGTACAGCAGTATTATTAGAGGTGGAGGTTCATACTGTACACATAGGAATACACTGACATACCAAGGTGTGTTTCTGCTTTAAGTAATGTTCCTATACTCAAAGAACCCCCTAGTACAGCAGTATTATTAGAGGTGGAGGTTCATACTGTACACATAGGAATACACTGACATACCAAGGTGTGTTTCTGCTTTAAGTAATGTTCCTATACACAAAGAACCCCTTAGTACAGCAGTATTATTAGAGGTGGATGTTCATACTGTACACATTTGGAATACACTGACATACCAAGGTGTTTTTCTGCTTTAAGTAATGTTCCTATACACAAAGAACCCCCTAGTACAGCAGTACTATTAGAGGTGGAGGTTCATACTGTACACATAGGATTACACTGACATACCAAGGTGTGTTTCTGCTTTAAGTAATGTTCCTATACACAAGGAACCCCCTAGTACAGCAGTATTATTAGAGGTGGAGGTTCATACTGTACACATAGGAATACACTGACATACCAAGGTGTGCTTCTGCTTTAAGTAATGTTCCTATACACAATGAACCCCCTAGTACAGCAGTATTATTAGAGGTGGAGGTTCATACTGTACACATAGGAATACACTGACAAACCAAGGTGTGTTTCTGCTTTAAGTAATGTTCACATACACAAAGAACTCCCTAGTACAGCAGTATTATTAGAGGTGGAGGTTCATACTGTACACATAGGAATACACTGACATACCAAGGTGTGTTTCTGCTTTAAGTAATGTTCCTATACACAAAGAACCCCCTAGTACAGCAGTATTATTAGAGGTGGAGGTTCATACTGTACACATAGGAATACACTGACATACCAAGGTGTGTTTCTGCTTTAAATAATGTTCCTATACGCAAAGAACCCCTAGTACAGCAGTATTATTAGCGGTGGAGGTTCATACTGTACACATAGGAATACACTGACATACCAAGGTGTGTTTCTGCTTTAAGTAATGTTCCTATACACAAAGAACCCCCTAGTACAGCAGTATTATTAGAGGTGGAGGTTCATGCTGTACACATAGGAATACACTGACATACCAAGATGTGTTTCTGCTTTAAGTAATGTTCCTATACACAAAGAACCCCCTAGTACAGCAGTATTATTAGAGGTGGAGGTTCATACTGTACACATAGGAATACACTGACATACCAAGGTGTGTTTCTGCTTTAAGTAATGTTCCTATACACAAAGAACCCCCTAGTACAGCAGTATTATTAGAGGTGGAGGTTCATACTGTACACATAGGAATACACTGAAATACCAAGGTGTGTTTCTGCTTTAAGTAATGTTCCTATACGCAAAGAACCCCCTAGTACAGCAGTATTATTAGAGGTGGAGGTTCATACTGTACACATAGGAATACACTGACATACCAAGGTGTGTTTCTGCTTTAAGTAATGTTCCTATACACAAAGAACCCCCTAGTACAGCAGTATTATTAGAGGTGGAGGTTCATACTGTACACATAGGAATACACTGACATACCAAGGTGTGTTTCTGCTTTAAGTAATGTTCCTATACGCAAAGAACCCCTAGTACAGCAGTATTATTAGCGGTGGAGGTTCATACTGTACACATAGGAATACACTGACATACCAAGGTGTGTTTCTGCTTTAAGTAATGTTCCTATACACAAAGAACCCCTTAGTACAGCAGTATTATTAGAGGTGGAGGTTCATGCTGTACACATAGGAATACACTGACATACCAAGGTGTGTTTCTGCTTTAAGTAATGTTCCTATACGCAAAGAACCCCCTAGTACAGCAGTATTATTAGATGTGGAGGTTCATACTGTAAACATAGGAATACACTGACATACCAAGGTGTGTTTCTGCTTTAAGTAATGTTTCTATACACAATGAACCCCCTAGTACAGCAGTATTATTAGAGGTGGAGGTTCATACTTTACACATAGGAATACACTGACATACCAAGGTGTGTTTCTGCTTTAAGTAATGTTCCTATACACAAAGAACCCCCTAGTACAGCAGTATTATTAGAGGTGGAGGTTCATACTGTACACATAGGAATACACTGACATACCAAGGTGTGTTTCTGCTTTAAGTAATGTTCCTATACACAAAGAACCCCCTAGTACAGCAGTATTATTAGAGGTGGAGGTTCATACTGTACACATAGGAATACACTGAAATACCAAGGTGTGTTTCTGCTTTAAGTAATGTTCCTATACGCAAAGAACCCCCTAGTACAGCAGTATTATTAGAGGTGGAGGTTCATACTGTACACATAGGAATACACTGACATACCAAGGTGTGTTTCTGCTTTAAGTAATGTTCCTATACACAAAGAACCCCCTAGTACAGCAGTATTATGAGAGGTGGAGGTTCATACTGTACACATAGGAATACACTGACATACCAATGTGTGTTTCTGTTTTAAGTAATGTTCCTATACACAAAGAACCTCCTAGTACAGCAGTATTATTAGAGGTGGAGGTTCATACTGTACACATAGGAATACACTGACATACCAAGGTGTGTTTATGCTTTATGTAATGTTTCTATACACAATGAACCCCCTAGTACAGCAGTATTATTAGAGGTGGAGGTTCATACTGTACACATAGGAATACACTGACATACCAAGGTGTGTTTCTGCTTTAAGTAATGTTCCTATACACAAAGAACCCCCTAGTACAGCAGTATTATTAGAGGTGGAGGTTTATACTGTACACATAGGAATACACTGACATACCAAGGTGTGTTTCTGCTTTAAGTAATGTTCCTATACACAAAGAACCCCCTAGTACAGCAGTATTATTAGAGGTGGAGGTTCTTACTGTACACGTAGGAATACACTGACATACCAAGGTGTGTTTCTGCTTTAAGTAATGTTCCTATACACAAAGAACCCCCTAGTACAGCAGTATAATGAGGTGGAGGTTCATACTGTACACATAGGAATACACTGACATACCAAGGTGTGTTTCTGCTTTAAGTAATGTTCCTATACACAAAGAACCCCCTAGTACAGCAGTATTATTAGAGGTGGAGGTTCATACTGTACACATAGGAATACACTGACATACCAAGGTGTGTTTCTGCTTTAAGTAATGTTTCTATACACAATGAACCCCCTAGTACAGCAGTATTATTAGAGGTGGAGGTTCATACTGTACACATAGGAATACACTGACATACCAAGGTGTGTTTCTGCTTTAAGTAATGTTCCTATACACAAATAACCCCCTAGTACAGCAGTATTATTAGAGGTGGAGGTTCATACTGTACACATAGGAACACACTGACATACCAAGGTGTGTTTCTGCTTTAAGTAATGTTCCTACACTACCGACACACTTTATTGAAGTGTGGTCGGTACCGCAAGCCGGGAAATCTCCCGGCTTGCTAGTGGCCGCCCCTCGACATGCCGCGCGTCATAGACGCGCGGTCACGCGTCATCGGGAGCGTGCGCCCCCTGCACGCGTGTCCAGGGGCTCCCCGAGGGAGCCCTGGTGTCCCGCGATCGCGGGACAGCGGCAGGGGGTTCCGGGGGACCCGGCGGACCCGGCAGCGGTAGGGAGAGCGCCCCGATCGGAGGGCGCTCTTCCGCTGCTTCGGCGCGCGCCCGTCACACTCGGGCGCGCGCCAGGCTACTGCTGCGGCACAGAACGGGCAAATGCTCGAATAAACTGTGCCGCAGCAGTATACACAAAGAACCCCCTAGTACAGCAGTATTATTAGAGGTGGAGGTTCATACTGTACACATTTGGAATACACTGACATACCAAGGTGTTTTTTCTGCTTTAAGTAATGTTCCTATACACAAAGAACCCCCTAGTACAGCAGTATTATTAGAGGTGGAGGTTCATACTGTACACATAGGAATACACTGACATACCAAGGTGTGTTTCTGCTTTAAGTAATGTTCCTATACACAAAGAACCCCCTAGTACAGCAGTATAATTAGAGGTGGAGGTTTATACTGTACACATAGGAATACACTGACATACCAAGGTGTGTTTCTGCTTTAAGTAATGTTCCTATACACAAAGAACCCCCTAGTACAGCAGTATTATTAGAGGTGGAGGTTCATACTGTACACATAGGAATACACTGACATACCAAGGTGTGTTTCTGCTTTATGTAATGTTTCTATACACAAAGAACCCCCTAGTACAGCAGTATTATTAGAGGTGGAGGTTCATACTGTATACATAGGAATACACTGACATACCAAGGTGTGTTTCTGCTTTAGGTAATGTTCCTATACACAAAGATCCCCCTAGTACAGCAGTATTATTAGAGGTGGAGGTTCATACTGTACACATAGGAATACACTGACATACCAAGATGTGTTTCTGCTTTAAGTAATGTTCCTATACACAAAGAACCCCCTAGTACAGCAGTATAATGAGGTGGAGGTTCATACTGTACACATAGGAATACACTGACATACCAAGGTGTATTTCTGCTTTAAGTAATGTTCCTATACACAAAGAACCCCCTAGTACAGCAGTCTTATTAGAGGTGGAGGTTCATACTGTACACATAGGAATACTCTGACATACCAAGGTGTGTTTCTGCTTTAAGTAATGTTCCTATACACAAAGAACCCCCTAGTACAGCAGTATTATTAGAGGTGGAGGTTCATACTGTACACATAGGAATACACTGACATACCAAGGTGTGTTTCTGCTTTAAGTAATGTTCCTATACACAAAGAACCCCCTAGTACAGCAGTATTATTAGAGGTGGAGGTTCATACTGTACACATAGGAATACACTGACATACCAAGGTGTGTTTCTGCTTTAAGTAATGTTCCTATATGCAAAGAACCCCTAGTACAGCAGTATTATTAGAGGTGGAGGTTCATACTGTACACATAGGAACACACTGACATACCAAGGTGTGTTTCTGCTTTAAGTAATGTTCCTATACACAAAGAACCCCCTAATACAGCAGTATTATTAAAGGTGGAGGTTCATACTGTACACATAGGAATACACTGACATACCAAGGTGTGTTTCTGCTTTAAGTAATGTTCCTATACACAAAGAACCCCCTAGTACAGCAGTATTATTAGAGGTGGAGGTTCATACTGTACACATAGGAATACACTGACATACCAAGGTGTGTTTCTGCTTTATGTAATGTTTCTATACACAATGAACCCCCTAGTACAGCAGTATTATTAGAGGTGGAGGTTCATACTGTACACATAGGAATACACTGACATACCAAGGTGTGTTTCTGCTTTAAGTAATGTTCCTATACACAAAGAACCCCCTAGTACAGCAGTATTATTAGAGGTGGAGGTCCATACTGTACACATAGGAATACACTGACATACCAAGGTGTGTTTCTGCTTTAAGTAATGTTCCTATACACAAAGAACCCCCTAGTACAGCAGTATAATGAGAGGTGGAGGTTCATACTGTACACATAGGAATGCACTGACATACCAATGTGTTTTTCTGCTTTAAGTAATGTTCCTATACACAAAGAACCCCCTAGTACAGCAGTATTTTTAGAGGTGGAGGTTCATACTGTACACATAGGAATACACTGAAATACCAAGGTGTGTTTCTGCTTTAAGTAATGTTCCTATACGCAAAGAACCCCCTAGTACAGCAGTATTATTAGAGGTGGAGGTTCATACTGTACACATAGGAATACACTGACATACCAAGGTGTGTTTCTGCTTTAAGTAATGTTCCTATACACAAAGAACCCCCTAGTACAGCAGTATTATGAGAGGTGGAGGTTCATACTGTACACATAGGAATACACTGACATACCAAGGTGTGTTTCTGTTTTAAGTAATGTTCCTATACACAAAGAACCCCCTAGTACAGCAGTATTATTAGAGGTGGAGGTTCATACTGTACACATAGGAATACACTGACATACCAAGGTGTGTTTCTACTTTATGTAATGTTTCTATACACAATGAACCCCCTAGTACAGCAGTATTATTAGAGGTGGAGGTTCATACTGTACACATAGGAATACACTGACATACCAAGGTGTGTTTCTGCTTTAAGTAATGTTCCTATACACAAAGAACCCCCTAGTACAGCAGTATTATTAGAGGTGGAGGTTTATACTGTACACATAGGAATACACTGACATACCAAGGTGTGTTTCTGCTTTAAGTAATGTTCCTATACACAAAGAACCCCCTAGTACAGCAGTATTATTAGAGGTGGAGGTTCATACTGTACACATAGGAATACACTGACATACCAAGGTGTGTTTCTGCTTTAAGTAATGTTTCTATACACAAAGAACCCCCTAGTACAGCAGTATAATGAGAGGTGGAGGTTCATACTGTACACATAGGAATACACTGACATACCAAGGTGTGTTTCTGCTTTAAGTAATGTTTCTATACACAATGAACCCCCTAGTACAGCAGTATTATTAGAGGTGGAGGTTCATACTGTACACATAGGAATACACTGACATACCAAGGTGTGTTTCTGCTTTAAGTAATGTTCCTATACACAAAGAACCCCCTAGTACAGCAGTATTATTAGAGGTGGAGGTTCATACTGTACACATAGGAATACACTGACATACCAAGGTGTGTTTCTGCTTTAAGTAATGTTCCTATACACAAAGAACCCCCTAGTACAGCAGTATTATTAGAGGTGGAGGTTCATACTGTACACATAGGAATACACTGACATACCAAGGTGTGTTTCTGCTTTAAGTAATGTTCCTATAAACAAGGAACCCCCTAGTACAGCAGTATTATTACAGGTGGAGGTTCATACTGTACACATAGGAATACACTGACATACCAAGGTGTGTTTCTGCTTTATGTAATGTTTCTATACACAATGAACCCCCTAGTACAGCAGTATTATTAGAGGTGGAGGTTCATACTGTACACATAGGAATACACTGACATACCAAGGTGTGTTTCTGCTATAAGTAATGTTCCTATACACAAAGAACCCCCTAGTACAGCAGTATTATTAGAGGTGGAGGTTTATACTGTACACATAGGAATACACTGACATACCAAGGTGTGTTTCTGCTTTAAGTAATGTTCCTATACACAAAGAACCCCCTAGTACAGCAGTATTATTAGAGGTGGAGGTTCAAACTGTACACATAGGAATACACTGACATACCAAGGTGTGTTTCTGCTTTAAGTAATGTTCCTATACACAAAGAACCCCCTAGTACAGCAGTATAATGAGGTGGAGGTTCATACTGTACACATAGGAATACACTGACATACCAAGGTGTGTTTCTGCTTTAAGTAATGTTCCTATACACAAAGAACCCCCTACTACAGCAGTATTATTAGAGGTGGAGGTTCATACTGTACACATAGGAATACACTGACACACCAAGGTGTGTTTCTGCTTTAAGTAATGTTCCTATACACAAAGAACCCCCTAGTACAGCAGTATTATTAGAGGTGGAGGTTCATACTGTACACATAGGAATACACTGACATACCAAGGTGTGTTTCTGCTTTAAGTAATGTTCCTATACGCAAAGAACCCCTAGTACAGCAGTATTATTAGAGGTGGAGGTTCATACTGTACACATGGGAATACACTGACATACCAAGGTGTGTTTCTGCTTTAAGTAATGTTTCTATACACAATGAACCCCCTAGTACAGCAGTATTATTAGAGGTGGAGGTACATACTGTACACATAGGAATACACTGACATACCAAGGTGTGTTTCAGCTTTAAGTAATGTTCCTATACACAAAGAACCCCCTAGTACAGCAGTATTATTAGAGGTGGAGGTTCATACTGTACACATAGGAACACACTGACATACCAAGGTGTGTTTCTGCTTTAAGTAATGTTCCTATACACAAAGAACCCCCTAGTACAGCAGTATTATTAGAGGTGGAGGTTCATACTGTACACATTTGGAATACACTGACATACCAAGGTGTTTTTCTGCTTTAAGTAATGTTCCTATACACAAAGAACCCCCTAGTACAGCAGTATTATTAGAGGTGGAGGTTCATACTGTACACATAGGAATACACTGACATACCAAGGTGTGTTTCTGCTTTAAGTAATGTTCCTATACACAAAGAACCCCCTAGTACAGCAGTATTATTCGAGGTGGAGGTTCATACTGTACACATAGGAATACACTGACATACCAAGGTGTGTTTCTGCTTTAAGTAATGTTCCTATACGCAAAGAACCCCTAGTACAGCAGTATTATTAGAGGTGGAGGTTCATACTGTACACATAGGAATACATTGACAAACCAAGGTGTGTTTCTGCTTTAAGTAATGTTCACATACACAAAGAACTCCCTAGTACAGCAGTATTATTAAAGGTGGAGGTTCATACTGTACACATAGGAATACACTGACATACCAAGGTGTGTTTCTGCTTTAAGTAATGTTCCTATACGCAAAGAACCCCTAGTACAGCAGTATTATTAGAGGTGGAGGTTCATACTGTACACATAGGAATACACTGACATACCAAGGTGTGTTTCTGCTTTAAGTAATGTTTCTATACACAATGAACCCCCTAGTACAGCAGTATTATTAGAGGTGGAGGTTCATACTGTACACATCGGAATACACTGACATACCAAGGTGTGTTTCTGCTTTAAGTAATGTTCCTATACACAAAGAACCCCCTAGTACAGCAGTATTATTAGAGGTGGAGGTTCATACTGTACACATAGGAACACACTGACATAACAAGGTGTGTTTCTACTTTAAGTAATGTTCCTATACACAAAGAACCCCCTAGTACAGCAGTATTATTAGAGGTGGAGGTTCATACTGTACACATTTGGAATACACTGACATACCAAGGTGTTTTTCTGCTTTAAGTAATGTTCCTATACACAAAGAACCCCCTAGTACAGCAGTATTATTAGAGGTGGAGGTTGATACTGTACACATAGGAATACACTGACATACCAAGGTGTGTTTCTGCTTTAAGTAATGTTCCTATACACAAGGAACCCCCTTGTACAGCAGTATTATTAGAGGTGGAGGTTCATACTGTACACATAGGAATACACTGACATACCAAGGTGTGCTTCTGCTTTAAGTAATGTTCCTATACACAATGAACCCCCTAGTACAGCAGTATTATTAGAGGTGGAGGTTCATACTGTACACATAGGAATACACTGACATACCAAGGTGTGTTTCTGCTTTAAGTAATGTTCCTATACACAAAGAACCCCATAGTATAGCAGTATTATTAGAGGTGGAGGTTCATACTGTACACATAGGAATACACTGACAAACCAAGGTGTGTTTCTGCTTTAAGTAATGTTCCTATACACAAAGAACCCCATAGTACAGCAGTATTATTAGAGGTGGAGGTTCATACTGTACACATTGGAATACACTGACATACCAAGGTGTGTTTCTGCTTTAAGTAATGTTCCTATACACAAAGAACCCCCTAGTACAGCAGTATTATTAGAGGTGGAGGTTCATACTGTACACATAGAATACACTGACATACATGGTGTGTTTCTGCTTTAAGTAATGTTCCTATACACAAAGAACCCCCTAGTACAGCAGTATTATTAGAGGTGGAGGTTCATACTGTACACATAGGAATACACTGACATACCAAGGTGTGTTTCTGCTTTAAGTAATGTTCCTATACACAAAGAACCCCCTAGTACAGCAGTATTATTAGAGGTGGAGGTTCATACTGTACACATAGGAATACACTGACATACCAAGGTGTGTTTCTGCTTTAAGTAATGTTCCTATACGCAAAGAACCCCCTAGTACAGCAGTATTATTAGAGGTGGAGGTTCATACTGTACACATAGGAATACACTGACATACCAAGGTGTGTTTCTGCTTTAAGTAATGTTCCTAGACACAAAGAACCCCCTAGTACAGCAGTATTATTAGAGGTGGAGGTTCATACTGTACACATAGGAATACACTGACATACCAAGGTGTGTTTCTGCTTTAAGTAATGTTTCTATACACAATGAACCCCCTAGTACAGCAGTATTATTAGAGGTGGAGGTTCATACTGTACACATAGGAATACACTGACATACCAAGGTGTGTTTCTGCTTTAAGTAATATTCCTATACACAAAGAACCCCCTAGTACAGCAGTATTATTAGAGGTGGAGGTTCATACTGTACACATTTGGAATACACTGACATACCAAGGTGTTTTTCTGCTTTGAGTAATGTTCCTATACACAAAGAACCCCCTAGTACAGCAGTATTATTAGAGGTGGAGGTTCATACTGTACACATAGGAATACACCGACATACCAAGGTGTGTTTCTGCTTTAAGTAATGTTCCTATACACAAGGAACCCCCTAGTACAGCAGTATTATTAGAGGTGGAGGTTCATACTGTACACATAGGAATACACTGACATACCAAGGTGTGCTTCTGCTTTAAGTAATGTTCCTATACACAATGAACCCCCTAGTACAGCAGTATTATTAGAGGTGGAGGTTCATACTGTACACATAGGAATACACTGACATACCAAGATGTGTTTCTGCTTTAAGTAATGTTCCTATACACAAAGAACCCCCTAGTACAGCAGTATTATTAGAGGTGGAGGTTCATACTGTACACATAGGAATACACTGACATACCAAGGTGTGTTTCTGCTTTAAGTAATGTTCCTATACACAAAGAACCCCCTAGTACAGCAGTATTATTAGAGGTGGAGGTTCATACTGTACACATAGGAATACACTGACAAACCAAGGTGTGTTTCTGCTTTAAGTAATGTTCCTATACACAAAGAACCCCATAGTACAGCAGTATTATTAGAGGTGGAGGTTCATACTGTACACATTGGAATACACTGACATACCAAGGTGTGTTTCTGCTTCAAGTAATGTTCCTATACACAAAGAACCCCCTAGTACAGCAGTATAATGAGGTGGAGGTTCATACTGTACACATAGGAATACACTGACATACCAAGGTGTGTTTCTGCTTTAAGTAATGTTCCTATACACAAAGAACCCCCTAGTACAGCAGTATTATTAGAGGTGGAGGTTCATACTGTACACATAGGAATACATTGACAAACCAAGGTGTGTTTCTGCTTTAAGTAATGTTCACATACACAAAGAACCCCCTAGTACAGCAGTATTATTAGAGGTGGAGGTTCATACTGTACACATAGGAATACACTGACATACCAAGGTGTGTTTCTGCTTTAAGTAATGTTCCTATACGCAAAAAAACCCTAGTACAGCAGTATTATTAGAGGTGGAGGTTCATACTGTACACATAGGAATACACTGACATACCAAGGTGTGTTTCTGCTTTAAGTAATGTTTCTATACACAATGAACCCCCTAGTACAGCAGTATTATTAGAGGTGGAGGTTCATACTGTACACATAGGAATACACTGACATACCAAGGTGTGTTTCTGCTTTAAGTAATGTTCCTATACACAAGGAACCCCCTTGTACAGCAGTATTATTAGAGGTGGAGGTTCATACTGTACACATAGGAATACACTGACATACCAAGGTGTGCTTCTGCTTTAAGTAATGTTCCTATACACAATGAACCCCCTAGTACAGCAGTATTATTAGAGGTGGAGGTTCATACTGTACACATAGGAATACACTGACATACCAAGATGTGTTTCTGCTTTAAGTAATGTTCCTATACACAAAGAACCCCATAGTACAGCAGTATTATTAGAGGTGGAGGTTCATACTGTACACATAGGAATACACTGACATACCAAGGTGTGTTTCTGCTTTAAGTAATGTTTCTATACACAATGAACCCCCTAGTACAGCAGTATTATTAGAGGTGGAGGTTCATACTGTACACATAGGAATACACTGACATACCAAGGTGTGTTTCTGCTTTAAGTAATGTTCCTATACACAAAGAACCCCCTAGTACAGCAGTATTATTAGAGGTGGAGGTTCATACTGTACACATTTGGAATACACTGACATACCAAGGTGTTTTTCTGCTTTGAGTAATGTTCCTATACACAAAGAACCCCCTAGTACAGCAGTATTATTAGAGGTGGAGGTTCATACTGTACACATAGGAATACACCGACATACCAAGGTGTGTTTCTGCTTTAAGTAATGTTCCTATACACAAGGAACCCCCTAGTACAGCAGTATTATTAGAGGTGGAGGTTCATACTGTACACATAGGAATACACTGACATACCAAGGTGTGTTTCTGCTTTAAGTAATGTTCCTATACACAAAGAACCCCCTACTACAGCAGTATTATTAGAGGTGGAGGTTCATACTGTACACATAGGAATACACTGACACACCAAGGTGTGTTTCTGCTTTAAGTAATGTTCCTATACACAAAGAACCCCCTAGTACAGCAGTATTATTAGAGGTGGAGGTTCATACTGTACACATAGGAATACACTGACATACCAAGGTGTGTTTCTGCTTTAAGTAATGTTCCTATACGCAAAGAACCCCTAGTACAGCAGTATTATTAGAGGTGGAGGTTCATACTGTACACATGGGAATACACTGACATACCAAGGTGTGTTTCTGCTTTAAGTAATGTTTCTATACACAATGAACCCCCTAGTACAGCAGTATTATTAGAGGTGGAGGTACATACTGTACACATAGGAATACACTGACATACCAAGGTGTGTTTCAGCTTTAAGTAATGTTCCTATACACAAAGAACCCCCTAGTACAGCAGTATTATTAGAGGTGGAGGTTCATACTGTACACATAGGAACACACTGACATACCAAGGTGTGTTTCTGCTTTAAGTAATGTTCCTATACACAAAGAACCCCCTAGTACAGCAGTATTATTAGAGGTGGAGGTTCATACTGTACACATTTGGAATACACTGACATACCAAGGTGTTTTTCTGCTTTAAGTAATGTTCCTATACACAAAGAACCCCCTAGTACAGCAGTATTATTAGAGGTGGAGGTTCATACTGTACACATAGGAATACACTGACATACCAAGGTGTGTTTCTGCTTTAAGTAATGTTCCTATACACAAAGAACCCCCTAGTACAGCAGTATTATTCGAGGTGGAGGTTCATACTGTACACATAGGAATACACTGACATACCAAGGTGTGTTTCTGCTTTAAGTAATGTTCCTATACGCAAAGAACCCCTAGTACAGCAGTATTATTAGAGGTGGAGGTTCATACTGTACACATAGGAATACATTGACAAACCAAGGTGTGTTTCTGCTTTAAGTAATGTTCACATACACAAAGAACTCCCTAGTACAGCAGTATTATTAAAGGTGGAGGTTCATACTGTACACATAGGAATACACTGACATACCAAGGTGTGTTTCTGCTTTAAGTAATGTTCCTATACGCAAAGAACCCCTAGTACAGCAGTATTATTAGAGGTGGAGGTTCATACTGTACACATAGGAATACACTGACATACCAAGGTGTGTTTCTGCTTTAAGTAATGTTTCTATACACAATGAACCCCCTAGTACAGCAGTATTATTAGAGGTGGAGGTTCATACTGTACACATCGGAATACACTGACATACCAAGGTGTGTTTCTGCTTTAAGTAATGTTCCTATACACAAAGAACCCCCTAGTACAGCAGTATTATTAGAGGTGGAGGTTCATACTGTACACATAGGAACACACTGACATAACAAGGTGTGTTTCTACTTTAAGTAATGTTCCTATACACAAAGAACCCCCTAGTACAGCAGTATTATTAGAGGTGGAGGTTCATACTGTACACATTTGGAATACACTGACATACCAAGGTGTTTTTCTGCTTTAAGTAATGTTCCTATACACAAAGAACCCCCTAGTACAGCAGTATTATTAGAGGTGGAGGTTGATACTGTACACATAGGAATACACTGACATACCAAGGTGTGTTTCTGCTTTAAGTAATGTTCCTATACACAAGGAACCCCCTTGTACAGCAGTATTATTAGAGGTGGAGGTTCATACTGTACACATAGGAATACACTGACATACCAAGGTGTGCTTCTGCTTTAAGTAATGTTCCTATACACAATGAACCCCCTAGTACAGCAGTATTATTAGAGGTGGAGGTTCATACTGTACACATAGGAATACACTGACATACCAATATGTGTTTCTGCTTTAAGTAATGTTCCTATACACAAAGAACCCCCTAGTACAGCAGTATTATTAGAGGTGGAGGTTCATACTGTACACATAGGAATACACTGACATACCAAGGTGTGTTTCTGCTTTAAGTAATGTTCCTATACACAAAGAACCCCATAGTATAGCAGTATTATTAGAGGTGGAGGTTCATACTGTACACATAGGAATACACTGACAAACCAAGGTGTGTTTCTGCTTTAAGTAATGTTCCTATACACAAAGAACCCCATAGTACAGCAGTATTATTAGAGGTGGAGGTTCATACTGTACACATTGGAATACACTGACATACCAAGGTGTGTTTCTGCTTTAAGTAATGTTCCTATACACAAAGAACCCCCTAGTACAGCAGTATTATTAGAGGTGGAGGTTCATACTGTACACATAGAATACACTGACATACATGGTGTGTTTCTGCTTTAAGTAATGTTCCTATACACAAAGAACCCCCTAGTACAGCAGTATTATTAGAGGTGGAGGTTCATACTGTACACATAGGAATACACTGACATACCAAGGTGTGTTTCTGCTTTAAGTAATGTTCCTATACACAAAGAACCCCCTAGTACAGCAGTATTATTAGAGGTGGAGGTTCATACTGTACACATAGGAATACACTGACATACCAAGGTGTGTTTCTGCTTTAAGTAATGTTCCTATACGCAAAGAACCCCCTAGTACAGCAGTATTATTAGAGGTGGAGGTTCATACTGTACACATAGGAATACACTGACATACCAAGGTGTGTTTCTGCTTTAAGTAATGTTCCTAGACACAAAGAACCCCCTAGTACAGCAGTATTATTAGAGGTGGAGGTTCATACTGTACACATAGGAATACACTGACATACCAAGGTGTGTTTCTGCTTTAAGTAATGTTTCTATACACAATGAACCCCTAGTACAGCAGTATTATTAGAGGTGGAGGTTCATACTGTACACATAGGAATACACTGACATACCAAGGTGTGTTTCTGCTTTAAGTAATATTCCTATACACAAAGAACCCCCTAGTACAGCAGTATTATTAGAGGTGGAGGTTCATACTGTACACATTTGGAATACACTGACATACCAAGGTGTTTTTCTGCTTTGAGTAATGTTCCTATACACAAAGAACCCCTAGTACAGCAGTATTATTAGAGGTGGAGGTTCATACTGTACACATAGGAATACACCGACATACCAAGGTGTGTTTCTGCTTTAAGTAATGTTCCTATACACAAGGAACCCCCTAGTACAGCAGTATTATTAGAGGTGGAGGTTCATACTGTACACATAGGAATACACTGACATACCAAGGTGTGCTTCTGCTTTAAGTAATGTTCCTATACACAATGAACCCCCTAGTACAGCAGTATTATTAGAGGTGGAGGTTCATACTGTACACATAGGAATACACTGACATACCAAGATGTGTTTCTGCTTTAAGTAATGTTCCTATACACAAAGAACCCCCTAGTACAGCAGTATTATTAGAGGTGGAGGTTCATACTGTACACATAGGAATACACTGACATACCAAGGTGTGTTTCTGCTTTAAGTAATGTTCCTATACACAAAGAACCCCCTAGTACAGCAGTATTATTAGAGGTGGAGGTTCATACTGTACACATAGGAATACACTGACAAACCAAGGTGTGTTTCTGCTTTAAGTAATGTTCCTATACACAAAGAACCCCATAGTACAGCAGTATTATTAGAGGTGGAGGTTCATACTGTACACATTGGAATACACTGACATACCAAGGTGTGTTTCTGCTTCAAGTAATGTTCCTATACACAAAGAACCCCCTAGTACAGCAGTATAATGAGGTGGAGGTTCATACTGTACACATAGGAATACACTGACATACCAAGGTGTGTTTCTGCTTTAAGTAATGTTCCTATACACAAAGAACCCCCTAGTACAGCAGTATTATTAGAGGTGGAGGTTCATACTGTACACATAGGAATACATTGACAAACCAAGGTGTGTTTCTGCTTTAAGTAATGTTCACATACACAAAGAACCCCCTAGTACAGCAGTATTATTAGAGGTGGAGGTTCATACTGTACACATAGGAATACACTGACATACCAAGGTGTGTTTCTGCTTTAAGTAATGTTCCTATACGCAAAAAAACCCTAGTACAGCAGTATTATTAGAGGTGGAGGTTCATACTGTACACATAGGAATACACTGACATACCAAGGTGTGTTTCTGCTTTAAGTAATGTTTCTATACACAATGAACCCCCTAGTACAGCAGTATTATTAGAGGTGGAGGTTCATACTGTACACATAGGAATACACTGACATACCAAGGTGTGTTTCTGCTTTAAGTAATGTTCCTATACACAAGGAACCCCCTTGTACAGCAGTATTATTAGAGGTGGAGGTTCATACTGTACACATAGGAATACACTGACATACCAAGGTGTGCTTCTGCTTTAAGTAATGTTCCTATACACAATGAACCCCCTAGTACAGCAGTATTATTAGAGGTGGAGGTTCATACTGTACACATAGGAATACACTGACATACCAAGATGTGTTTCTGCTTTAAGTAATGTTCCTATACACAAAGAACCCCATAGTACAGCAGTATTATTAGAGGTGGAGGTTCATACTGTACACATAGGAATACACTGACATACCAAGGTGTGTTTCTGCTTTAAGTAATGTTTCTATACACAATGAACCCCCTAGTACAGCAGTATTATTAGAGGTGGAGGTTCATACTGTACACATAGGAATACACTGACATACCAAGGTGTGTTTCTGCTTTAAGTAATGTTCCTATACACAAAGAACCCCCTAGTACAGCAGTATTATTAGAGGTGGAGGTTCATACTGTACACATTTGGAATACACTGACATACCAAGGTGTTTTTCTGCTTTGAGTAATGTTCCTATACACAAAGAACCCCCTAGTACAGCAGTATTATTAGAGGTGGAGGTTCATACTGTACACATAGGAATACACCGACATACCAAGGTGTGTTTCTGCTTTAAGTAATGTTCCTATACACAAGGAACCCCCTAGTACAGCAGTATTATTAGAGGTGGAGGTTCATACTGTACACATAGGAATACACTGACATACCAAGGTGTGCTTCTGCTTTAAGTAATGTTCCTATACACAATGAACCCCCTATACAGCAGTATTATTAGAGGTGGAGGTTCATACTGTACACATAGGAATACACTGACATACCAAGATGTGTTTCTGCTTTAAGTAATGTTCCTATACACAAAGAACCCCCTAGTACAGCAGTATTATTAGAGGTGGAGGTTCATACTGTACACATAGGAATACACTGACATACCAAGGTGTGTTTCTGCTTTAAGTACTGTTCCTATACACAAAGAACCCCCTAGTACAGCAGTATTATTAGAGGTGGAGGTTCATACTGTACACATAGGAATACACTGACAAACCAAGGTGTGTTTCTGCTTTAAGTAATGTTCCTATACACAAAGAACCCCATAGTACAGCAGTATTATTAGAGGTGGAGGTTCATACTGTACACATTGGAATACACTGACATACCAAGGTGTGTTTCTGCTTCAAGTAATGTTCCTATACACAAAGAACCCCCTAGTACAGCAGTATAATGAGGTGGAGGTTCATACTGTACACATAGGAATACACTGACATACCAAGGTGTGTTTCTGCTTTAAGTAATGTTCCTATACACAAAGTACCCCCTAGTACAGCAGTATTATTAGAGGTGGAGGTTCATACTGTACACATAGGAATACATTGACAAACCAAGGTGTGTTTCTGCTTTAAGTAATGTTCACATACACAAAGAACCCCCTAGTACAGCAGTATTATTAGAGGTGGAGGTTCATACTGTACACATAGGAATACACTGACATACCAAGGTGTGTTTCTGCTTTAAGTAATGTTCCTATACGCAAAAAAACCCTAGTACAGCAGTATTATTAGAGGTGGAGGTTCATACTGTACACATAGGAATACACTGACATACCAAGGTGTGTTTCTGCTTTAAGTAATGTTTCTATACACAATGAACCCCCTAGTACAGCAGTATTATTAGAGGTGGAGGTTCATACTGTACACATAGGAATACACTGACATACCAAGGTGTGTTTCTGCTTTAAGTAATGTTCCTATACACAAAGAACCCCCTAGTACAGCAGTATTATTAGAGGTGGAGGTTCATATTGTACACATAGGAACACACTGACATAACAAGGTGTGTTTCTACTTTAAGTAATGTTCCTATACACAAAGAACCCCCTAGTACAGCAGTATTATTATAGGTGGAGGTTCATACTGTACACATTTGGAATACACTAACATACCAAGGTGTTTTTCTGCTTTAAGTAATGTTCCTGTACACAAAGAACCCCCTAGTACAGCAGTATTATTAGAGGTGGAGGTTCATACTGTACACATAGGAATACACTGACATACCAAGGTGTGTTTCTGCTTTAAGTAATGTTCCTATACACAAGGAACCCCCTTGTACAGCAGTATTATTAGAGGTGGAGGTTCATACTGTACACATAGGAATACACTGACATACCAAGGTGTGCTTCTGCTTTAAGTAATGTTCCTATACACAATGAACCCCCTAGTACAGCAGTATTATTAGAGGTGGAGGTTCATACTGTACACATAGGAATACACTGACATACCAAGGTGTGTTTCTGCTTTAAGTAATGTTCCTATACACAAAGAACCCCCTAGTACAGCAGTATTATTAGAGGTGGAGGTTCATACTGTACACATAGGAACACACTGACATACCAAGGTGTGTTTCTGCTTTAAGTAATGTTCCTATACACAAAGAACCCACTAGTACAGCAGTATTATTAGAGGTGGAGGTTCATACTGTACACATTTGGAATACACTGACATACCAAGGTGTTTTTCTGCTTTAAGTAATGTTCCTATACACAAAGAACCCCCTAGTACAGCAGTATTATTAGAGGTGGAGGTTCATACTGTACACATAGGAATACACTGACATACCAAGGTGTGTTTCTGCTTTAAGTAATGTTCCTATAAACAAGGAACCCCCTAGTACAGCAGTATTATTACAGGTGGAGGTTCATACTGTACACATAGGAATACACTGACATACCAAGGTGTGTTTCTGCTTTATGTAATGTTTCTATACACAATGAACCCCCTAGTACAGCAGTATTATTAGAGGTGGAGGTTCATACTGTACACATAGGAATACACTGACATACCAAGGTGTGTTTCTGCTTTAAGTAATGTTCCTATACACAAAGAACCCCCTAGTACAGCAGTATTATTAGAGGTGGAGGTTCAAACTGTACACATAGGAATACACTGACATACCAAGGTGTGTTTCTGCTTTAAGTAATGTTCCTATACACAAAGAACCCCCTAGTACAGCAGTATAATGAGGTGGAGGTTCATACTGTACACATAGGAATACACTGACATACCAAGGTGTGTTTCTGCTTTAAGTAATGTTACTATACACAAAGAACCCCCTACTACAGCAGTATTATTAGAGGTGGAGGTTCATACTGTACACATAGGAATACACTGACACACCAAGGTGTGTTTCTGCTTTAAGTAATGTTCCTATACACAAAGAACCCCCTAGTACAGCAGTATTATTAGAGGTGGAGGTTCATACTGTACACATAGGAATACACTGACATACCAAGGTGTGTTTCTGCTTTAAGTAATGTTCCTATACGCAAAGAACCCCTAGTACAGCAGTATTATTAGAGGTGGAGGTTCATACTGTACACATAGGAATACACTGACATACCAAGGTGTGTTTCTGCTTTAAGTAATGTTTCTATACACAATGAACCCCCTAGTACAGCAGTATTATTAGAGGTGGAGGTTCATACTGTACACATAGGAATACACTGACATACCAAGGTGTGTTTCAGCTTTAAGTAATGTTCCTATACACAAAGAACCC
Organism: Ascaphus truei; assembly: GCF_040206685.1. Lineage (NCBI taxonomy): Eukaryota > Metazoa > Chordata > Amphibia > Anura > Ascaphidae > Ascaphus > Ascaphus truei. The sequence goes on along the minus strand of NW_027453860.1, from coordinate 577,189 downwards.
CCTAGTACAGCAGTATTATTAGAGGTGGAGGTTCATACTGTACACATAGGAACACACTGACATACCAAGGTGTGTTTCTGCTTTAAGTAATGTTCCTATTCACAAAGAACCCCCTAGTACAGCAGTATTATTAGAGGTGGAGGTTCATACTGTACACATTTGGAATACACTGACATACCAAGGTGTGTTTCTGCTTTAAGTAATGTTCCTATACACAAAGAACCCCCTAGTACAGCAGTATTATTCGAGGTGGAGGTTCATACTGTACACATAGGAATACACTGACATACCAAGGTGTGTTTCTGCTTTAAGTAATGTTCCTATACACAAAGAACCCCCTAGTACAGCAGTATTATTAGAGGTGGAGGTTCATACTGTACACATAGGAATACATTGACAAACCAAGGTGTGTTTCTGCTTTAAGTAATGTTCACATACACAAAGAACCCCCTAGTACAGCAGTATTATTAGAGGTGGAGGTTCATACTGTACACATAGGAATACACTGACATACCAAGGTGTGTTTCTGCTTTAAGTAATGTTCCTATACGCAAAAAAACCCTAGTACAGCAGTATTATTAGAGGTGGAGGTTCATACTGTACACATAGGAATACACTGACATACCAAGGTGTGTTTCTGCTTTAAGTAATGTTCCTATACACAAAGAACCCCCTAGTACAGCAGTATTATTAGAGGTGGAGGTTCATACTGTACACATAGGAACACACTGACATACCAAGGTGTGTTTCTGCTTTAAGTAATGTTCCTATACACAAAGAACCCCCTAGTACAGCAGTATTATTAGAGGTGGAGGTTCATACTGTACACATTTGGAATACACTGACATACCAAGGTGTTTTTCTGCTTTAAGTAATGTTCCTATACACAAAGAACCCCCTAGTACAGCAGTATTATTCGAGGTGGAGGTTCATTCTGTACACATAGGAATACACTGACATACCAAGGTGTGTTTCTGCTTTAAGTAATGTTCCTATACACAAAGAACCCCCTAGTACAGCAGTATTATTAGAGGTGGAGGTTCATACTGTACACATAGGAATACATTGACAAACCAAGGTGTGTTTCTGCTTTAAGTAATGTTCACATACACAAAGAACCCCCTAGTACAGCAGTATTATTAGAGGTGGAGGTTCATACTGTACACATAGGAATACACTGACATACCAAGGTGTGTTTCTGCTTTAAGTAATGTTCCTATACGCAAAGAACCCCTAGTACAGCAGTATTATTAGAGGTGGAGGTTGATACTGTACACATAGGAATACACTGACATACCAAGGTGTGTTTCTGCTTTAAGTAATGTTTCTATACACAATGAACCCCCTAGTACAGCAGTATTATTAGAGGTGGAGGTTCATACTGTACACATCGGAATACACTGACATACCAAGGTGTGTTTCTGCTTTAAGTAATGTTCCTATACACAAAGAACCCCCTAGTACAGCAGTATTATTAGAGGTGGAGGTTCATACTGTACACATAGGAACACACTGACATAACAAGGTGTGTTTCTACTTTAAGTAATGTTCCTATACACAAAGAACCCCCTAGTACAGCAGTATTATTAGAGGTGGAGGTTCATACTGTACACATTTGGAATACACTGACATACCAAGGTGTTTTTCTGCTTTAAGTAATGTTCCTATACACAAAGAACCCCCTAGTACAGCAGTATTATTAGAGGTGGAGGTTGATACTGTACACATAGGAATACACTGACATACCAAGGTGTGTTTCTGCTTTAAGTAATGTTCCTATACACAAGGAACCCCCTTGTACAGCAGTATTATTAGAGGTGGAGGTTCATACTGTACACATAGGAATACACTGACATACCAAGGTGTGCTTCTGCTTTAAGTAATGTTCCTATACACAATGAACCCCCTAGTACAGCAGTATTATTAGAGGTGGAGGTTCATACTGTACACATAGGAATACACTGACATACCAAGATGTGTTTCTGCTTTAAGTAATGTTCCTATACACAAAGAACCCCCTAGTACAGCAGTATTATTAGAGGTGGAGGTTCATACTGTACACATAGGAATACACTGACATACCAAGGTGTGTTTCTGCTTTAAGTAATGTTCCTATACACAAAGAACCCCCTAGTACAGCAGTATTATTAGAGGTGGAGGTTCATACTGTACACATAGGAATACACTGACAAACCAAGGTGTGTTTCTGCTTTAAGTAATGTTCCTATACACAAAGAACCCCATAGTACAGCAGTATTATTAGAGGTGGAGGTTCATACTGTACACATTGGAATACACTGACATACCAAGGTGTGTTTCTGCTTTAAGTAATGTTCCTATACACAAAGAACCCCCTAGTACAGCAGTATTATTAGAGGTGGAGGTTCATACTGTACACATAGAATACACTGACATACATGGTGTGTTTCTGCTTTAAGTAATGTTCCTATACACAAAGAACCCCCTAGTACAGCAGTATTATTAGAGGTGGAGGTTCATACTGTACACATAGGAATACACTGACATACCAAGGTGTGTTTCTGCTTTAAGTAATGTTCCTATACACAAAGAACCCCCTAGTACAGCAGTATTATTAGAGGTGGAGGTTCATACTGTACACATAGGAATACACTGACATACCAAGGTGTGTTTCTGCTTTAAGTAATGTTCCTATACGCAAAGTACCCCCTAGTACAGCAGTATTATTAGAGGTGGAGGTTCATACTGTACACATAGGAATACACTGACATACCAAGGTGTGTTTCTGCTTTAAGTAATGTTCCTAGACACAAAGAACCCCCTAGTACAGCAGTATTATTAGAGGTGGAGGTTCATACTGTACACATAGGAATACACTGACATACCAAGGTGTGTTTCTGCTTTAAGTAATGTTTCTATACACAATGAACCCCCTAGTACAGCAGTATTATTAGAGGTGGAGGTTCATACTGTACACATAGGAATACACTGACATACCAAGGTGTGTTTCTGCTTTAAGTAATGTTCCTATACACAAAGAACCCCCTAGTACAGCAGTTTTATTAGAGGTGGAGGTTCATACTGTACACATTTGTAATACACTGACATACCAAGGTGTTTTTCTGCTTTAAGTAATGTTCCTATACACAAAGAACCCCCTAGTACAGCAGTATTATTAGAGGTGGAGGTTCATACTGTACACATAGGAATACACCGACATACCAAGGTGTGTTTCTGCTTTAAGTAATGTTCCTATACACAAGGAACCCCCTAGTACAGCAGTATTATTAGAGGTGGAGGTTCATACTGTACACATAGGAATACACTGACATACCAAGGTGTGCTTCTGCTTTAAGTAATGTTCCTATACACAATGAACCCCCTAGTACAGCAGTATTATTAGAGGTGGAGGTTCATACTGTACACATAGGAATACACTGACATACCAAGATGTGTTTCTGCTTTAAGTAATGTTCCTATACACAAAGAACCCCCTAGTACAGCAGTATTATTAGAGGTGGAGGTTCATACTGTACACATAGGAATACACTGACATACCAAGGTGTGTTTCTGCTTTAAGTAATGTTCCTATACACAAAGAACCCCCTAGTACAGCAGTATTATTAGAGGTGGAGGTTCATACTGTACACATTTGGAATACACTGACATACCAAGGTGTTTTTCTGCTTTAAGTAATGTTCCTATACACAAAGAACCCCCTAGTACAGCAGTATTATTATAGGTGGAGGTTCATACTGTACACATAGGAATACACTGACATACCAAGGTGTGTTTCTGCTTTAAGTAATGTTCCTATACACAAAGAACCCCCTAGTACAGCAGTATTATTAGAGGTGGGGGTTCATACTGTACACATAGGAATACACTGACATACCAAGGTGTGTTTCTGCTTTAAGTAATGTTCCTATACACAAAAAAACCCTAGTACAGCAGTATTATTAGAGGTGGAGGTTCATACTGTACACATAGGAATACACTGACATACCAAGGTGTGTTTCTGCTTTAAGTAATGTTCCTATACACAAAGAACCCCCTAGTACAGCAGTATAATGAGAGGTGGAGGTTCATACTGTACACATAGGAATACACTGACAAACCAAGGTGTGTTTCTGCTTTAAGTAATGTTCCTATACACAAAGAACCCCCTAGTACAGCAGTATTAATAGAGGTGGAGGTTCATACTGTACACATAGGAATACACTGACAAACCAAGGTGTGTTTCTGCTTTAAGTAATGTTCCTATACACAAAGAACCCCATAGTACAGCAGTATTATTAGAGGTGGAGGTTCATACTGTACACATTGGAATACACTGACATACCAAGGTGTGTTTCTGCTTCAAGTAATGTTCCTATACACAAAGAACCCCCTAGTACAGCAGTATAATGAGGTGGAGGTTCATACTGTACACATAGGAATACACTGACATACCAAGGTGTGTTTCTGCTTTAAGTAATGTTCCTATACACAAAGAACCCCCTAGTACAGCAGTATTATTAGAGGTGGAGGTTCATACTGTACACATAGGAATACATTGACAAACCAAGGTGTGTTTCTGCTTTAAGTAATGTTCACATACACAAAGAACCCCCTAGTACAGCAGTATTATTAGAGGTGGAGGTTCATACTGTACACATAGGAATACACTGACATACCAAGGTGTGTTTCTGCTTTAAGTAATGTTTCTATACACAATGAACCCCCTAGTACAGCAGTATTATTAGAGGTGGAGGTTCATACTGTACACATAGGAATACACTGACATACCAAGGTGTGTTTCTGCTTTAAGTAATGTTCCTATACACAAAGAACCCCCTAGTACAGCAGTATTATTAGAGGTGGAGGTTCATACTGTACACATAGGAACACACTGACATAACAAGGTGTGTTTCTACTTTAAGTAATGTTCCTATACACAAAGAACCCCCTAGTACAGCAGTATTATTATAGGTGGAGGTTCATACTGTACACATTTGGAATACACTGACATACCAAGGTGTTTTTCTGCTTTAAGTAATGTTCCTATACACAAAGAACCCCCTAGTACAGCAGTATTATTAGAGGTGGAGGTTCATACTGTACACATAGGAATACACTGACATACCAAGGTGTGTTTCTGCTTTAAGTAATGTTCCTATACACAAGGAACCCCCTTGTACAGCAGTATTATTAGAGGTGGAGGTTCATACTGTACACATAGGAATACACTGACATACCAAGGTGTGCTTCTGCTTTAAGTAATGTTCCTATACACAATGAACCCCCTAGTACAGCAGTATTATTAGAGGTGGAGGTTCATACTGTACACATAGGAATACACTGACATACCAAGATGTGTTTCTGCTTTAAGTAATGTTCCTATACACAAAGAACCCCCTAGTACAGCAGTATTATTAGAGGTGGAGGTTCACACTGTACACATAAGAATACACTGACATACCAAGGTGTGTTTCTGCTTTAAGTAATGTTCCTATACACAAAGAACCCCATAGTACAGCAGTATTATTAGAGGTGGAGGTTCATACTGTACACATTGGAATACACTGACATACCAAGGTGTGTTTCTGCTTCAAGTAATGTTCCTATACACAAAGAACCCCCTAGTACAGCAGTATAATGAGGTGGAGGTTCATACTGTACACATAGGAATACACTGACATACCAAGGTGTGTTTCTGCTTTAAGTAATGTTCCTATACACAAAGAACCCCCTAGTACAGCAGTATTATTAGAGGTGGAGGTTCATACTGTACACATAGGAATACATTGACAAACCAAGGTGTGTTTCTGCTTTAAGTAATGTTCACATACACAAAGAACCCCCTAGTACAGCAGTATTATTAGAGGTGGAGGTTCATACTGTACACATAGGAATACACTGACATACCAAGGTGTGTTTCTGCTTTAAGTAATGTTTCTATACACAATGAACCCCCTAGTACAGCAGTATTATTAGAGGTGGAGGTTCATACTGTACACATAGGAATACACTGACATACCAAGGTGTGTTTCTGCTTTAAGTAATGTTCCTATACACAAAGAACCCCCTAGTACAGCAGTATTATTAGAGGTGGAGGTTCATACTGTACACATAGGAACACACTGACATAACAAGGTGTGTTTCTACTTTAAGTAATGTTCCTATACACAAAGAACCCCCTAGTACAGCAGTATTATTATAGGTGGAGGTTCATACTGTACACATTTGGAATACACTGACATACCAAGGTGTTTTTCTGCTTTAAGTAATGTTCCTATACACAAAGAACCCCCTAGTACAGCAGTATTATTAGAGGTGGAGGTTCATACTGTACACATAGGAATACACTGACATACCAAGGTGTGTTTCTGCTTTAAGTAATGTTCCTATACACAAGGAACCCCCTTGTACAGCAGTATTATTAGAGGTGGAGGTTCATACTGTACACATAGGAATACACTGACATACCAAGGTGTGCTTCTGCTTTAAGTAATGTTCCTATACACAATGAACCCCCTAGTACAGCAGTATTATTAGAGGTGGAGGTTCATACTGTACACATAGGAATACACTGACATACCAAGATGTGTTTCTGCTTTAAGTAATGTTCCTATACACAAAGAACCCCCTAGTACAGCAGTATTATTAGAGGTGGAGGTTCACACTGTACACATAAGAATACACTGACATACCAAGGTGTGTTTCTGCTTTAAGTAATGTTCCTATACACAAAGAACCCCCTAGTACAGCAGTATTATTAGAGGTGGAGGTTCATACTGTACACATAGGAATACACTGACAAACCAAGGTGTGTTTCTGCTTTAAGTAATGTTCCTATACACAAAGAACCCCATAGTACAGCAGTATTATTAGAGGTGGAGGTTCATACTGTACACATAGGAATACACTGACATACCAAGGTGTGTTTCTGCTTTAAGTAATGTTCCTATACACAAAGAACCCCCTAGTACAGCAGTATTATTAGAGGTGGAGGTTCATACTGTACACATAGGAATACACTGACATACCAAGGTGTGTTTCTGCTTTAAGTAATGTTCCTATACACAAGGAACCCCCTTGTACAGCAGTATTATTAGAGGTGGAGGTTCATACTGTACACATAGGAATACACTGACATACCAAGGTGTGCTTCTGCTTTAAGTAATGTTCCTATACACAATGAACCCCCTAGTACAGCAGTATTATTAGAGGTGGAGGTTCATACTGTACACATAGGAATACACTGACATGCCAAGATGTGTTTCTGCTTTAAGTAATGTTCCTATACACAAAGAACCCCCTAGTACAGCAGTATTATTAGAGGTGGAGGTTCATACTGTACACATAGGAATACACTGACATACCAAGGTGTGTTTCTGCTTTAAGTAATGTTCCTATACACAAAGAACCCCCTAGTACAGCAGTATTATTAGAGGTGGAGGTTCATACTGTACACATAGGAATACACTGACAAACCAAGGTGTGTTTCTGCTTTAAGTAATGTTCCTATACACAAAGAACCCCATAGTACAGCAGTATTATTAGAGGTGGAGGTTCATACTGTACACATAGGAATACACTGACATACCAAGGTGTGTTTCTGCTTTAAGTAATGTTCCTATACACAAAGAACCCCCTAGTACAGCAGTATTATTAGAGGTGGAGGTTCATACTGTACACATTTGGAATACACTGACATACCAAGGTGTTTTTCTGCTTTAAGTAATGTTCCTATACACAAAGAACCCCCTAGTACAGCAGTATTATTAGAGGTGGAGGTTCATACTGTACACATAGGAATACACCGACATACCAAGGTGTGTTTCTGCTTTAAGTAATGTTCCTATACACAAGGAACCCCCTAGTACAGCAGTATTATTAGAGGTGGAGGTTCATACTGTACACATAGGAATACACTGACATACCAAGGTGTGTTTCTGCTTTAAGTAATGTTCCTATACACAAAGAACCCCCTAGTACAGCAGTATTATTAGAGGTGGAGGTTCATACTGTACACATAGGAATACACTGACAAACCAAGGTGTGTTTCTGCTTTAAGTAATGTTCCTATACACAAAGAACCCCATAGTACAGCAGTATTATTAGAGGTGGAGGTTCATACTGTACACATTGGAATACACTGACATACCAAGGTGTGTTTCTGCTTCAAGTAATGTTCCTATACACAAAGAACCCCCTAGTACAGCAGTATAATGAGGTGGAGGTTCATACTGTACACATAGGAATACACTGACATACCAAGGTGTGTTTCTGCTTTAAGTAATGTTCCTATACACAAAGAACCCCCTAGTACAGCCGTATTATTAGAGGTGGAGGTTCATACTGTACACATTGGAATACACTGACATACCAAGGTGTGTTTCTGCTTCAAGTAATGTTCCTATACACAAAGAACCCCCTAGTACCGCAGTATAATGAGGTGGAGGTTCATACTGTACACATAGGAATACACTGACATACCAAGGTGTGTTTCTGCTTTAAGTAATGTTCCTATACGCAAAGAACCCCCTAGTACAGCCGTATTATTAGAGGTGGAGGTTCATACTGTACACATAGGAATACACTGACATACCAAGGTGTGTTTCTGCTTTAAGTAATGTTCCTAGACACAAAGAACCCCCTAGTACAGCAGTATTATAAGAGGTGGAGGTTCATACTGTACACATAGGAATACACTGACATACCAAGGTGTGTTTCTGCTTTAAGTAATGTTCCTATACACAAAGAACCCCCTAGTACAGCAGTATTATTAGATGTGGAGGTTCATACTGTACACATAGGAATACACTGACATACTGTACCAAGGTGTGTTTCTGCTTTAAGTAATGTTTCTATATACAATGAACCCCCTAGTACAGCAGTATTATTAGAGGTGGAGGTTCATACTGTACACATAGGAACACACTGACATACCAAGGTGTGTTTCTGCTTTAAGTAATGTTCCTATACACAAAGAACCCCCTAATACAGCAGTATTATTAAAGGTGGATATTCATACTGTACACATAGGAATACACTGACATACCAATGTGTGTTTCTGCTTTAAGTAATGTTCCTATACACAAAGAACCCCCTAGTACAGCAGTATTATTAGAGGTGGAGGTTCATACTGTACACATAGGAATACACTGACATACCAAGGTGTGTTTCTGCTTTAAGTAATGTTCCTATACACAAAGAACCCCCTAGTACAGCAGTATAATGAGAGGTGGAGGTTCATACTGTACACATAGGAATACACTGACATACCAAGGTGTGTTTCTGCTTTAAGTAATGTTCCTATACACAAAGAACCCCCTAGTACAGCAGTATTATTAGAGATGGAGGTTCATACTGTACACATAGGAATACAATGACATACCAAGGTGTGTTTCTGCTTTAAGTAATGTTTCTATACACAAAGAACCCCCTAGTACAGCAGTATAATGAGGTGGAGGTTCATACTGTACACATAGGAATACACTGACATACCAAGGTGTGTTTCTGCTTTAAGTAATGTTCCTATACACAAAGAACCCCCTAGTACAGCAGTATTATTAGAGGTGGAGGTTCATACTGTACACATAGGAATACACTGACATACCAAGGTGTGTTTCTGCTTTAAGTAATTTTCCTATACACAAAGAACCCCCTAGTACAGCAGTATTATTAGAGGTGGAGGTTCATACTGTACACATAGGAATACACCGACATACCAAGGTGTGTTTCTGTTTTAAGTAATGTTCCTATACACAAAGAACCCCCTAGTACAGCAGTATTATTAGAGGTGGAGGTTCATACTGTACACATAGGAATACACTGACATACCAAGGTGTGTTTCTGCTTTAAGTAATGTTCCTATATGCAAAGAACCCCTAGTACAGCAGTATTATTAGAGGTGGAGGTTCATACTGTACACATAGGAATACACTGACATACCAAGGTGTGTTTCTGCTTTAAGTAATGTTTCTATACACAATGAACCCCCTAGTACAGCAGTATTATTAGAGGTGGAGGTTCATACTGTACACATAGGAATACACTGGCATACCAAGGTGTGTTTCTGCTTTAAGTAATGTTCCTATACACAAAGAACCCCCTAGTACAGCAGTATTATTAGAGGTGGAGGTTCATACTGTACACATAGGAATACACTGACATACCAAGGTGTGTTTCTGCTTTAAGTAATGTTCCTATACACAAGGAACCCCCTAGTACAGCAGTATTATTGGAGGTGGAGGTTCATACTGTACACATAGGAATACACTGACATACCAAGGTGTGCTTCTGCTTTAAGTAATGTTCCTATACACAATGAACCCCCTAGTACAGCAGTATCATTAGAGGTGGAGGTTCATACTGTACACATAGGAATACACTGACATACCAAGGTGTGTTTCTGCTTTAAGTAATGTTCCTATACACAAAGAACCCCCTAGTACAGCAGTATTATTAGAGGTGGAGGTTCATACTGTACACATAGGAATACACTGACATACCAAGGTGTGTTTCTGTTTTAAGTAATGTTCCTATACACAAAGAACCCCCTAGTACAGCAGTATAATGAGAGGTGGAGGTTCATACTGTACACATAGGAATACACTGACAAACCAAGGTGTGTTTCTGCTTTAAGTAATGTTCCTATACACAAAGAACCCCCTAGTACAGCAGTATTATTAGAGGTGGAGGTTCATACTGTACAAATTGGAATACACTGACATACCAAGGTTTGTTTCTGCTTTAAGTAATGTTCCTATACACAAAGAAGCCCCTAGTACAGCAGTATTATTAGAGGTGGAGGTTCATACTGTACACATAGGAATACACTGACATACCAAGTTGTGTTTCTGCTTTAAGTAATGTTCCTAAACACAAAGAAACCCCTAGTACAGCAGTATTATTAGAGGTGGAGGTTCATACTGTACACATAGGTATACACTGACATACCAAGGTGTGTTTCTGCTTTAAGTAATGTTCCTATACACAAAGGACCCCCTAGTACAGCAGTATTATTAGAGGTGGAGGTTCATACTGTAGACATAGGAATACACTGACATACCAAGGTGTGTTTCTGCTTTAAGTAATGTTCCTATACGCAAAGAACCCCCTAGTACAGCCGTATTATTAGAGGTGGAGGTTCATACTGTACACATAGGAATACACTGACATACCAAGGTGTGTTTCTGCTTTAAGTAATGTTCCTATACACAAAGAACCCCCTAGTACAGCAGTATTATTAGATGTGGAGGTTCATACTGTACACATAGGAAGAGACTGACATACCAAGGTGTGTTTCTGCTTTAAGTAATGTTCCTAGACACAAAGAACCCCCTAGTACAGCAGTATTATAAGAGGTGGAGGTTCATACTGTACACATAGGAATACACTGACATACCAAGGTGTGTTTCTGCTTTAAGTAATGTTCCTATACACAAAGAACCCCCTAGTACAGCAGTATTATTAGATGTGGAGGTTCATACTGTACACATAGGAATACACTGACATACCAAGGTGTGTTTCTGCTTTAAGTAATGTTTCTATATACAATGAACCCCCTAGTACAGCAGTATTATTAGAGGTGGAGGTTCATACTGTACACATAGGAACACACTGACATACCAAGGTGTGTTTCTGCTTTAAGTAATGTTCCTATACACAAAGAACCCCCTAATACAGCAGTATTATTAAAGGTGGATATTCATACTGTACACATAGGAATACACTGACATACCAATGTGTGTTTCTGCTTTAAGTAATGTTCCTATACACAAAGAACCCCCTAGTACAGCAGTATTATTAGAGGTGGAGGTTCATACTGTACACATAGGAATACACTGACATACCAAGGTGTGTTTCTGCTTTAAGTAATGTTCCTATACACAAAGAACCCCCTAGTACAGCAGTATTATTAGAGATGGAGGTTCATACTGTACACATAGGAATACAATGACATACCAAGGTGTGTTTCTGCTTTAAGTAATGTTTCTATACACAAAGAACCCCCTAGTACAGCAGTATAATGAGGTGGAGGTTCATACTGTACACATAGGAATACACTGACATACCAAGGTGTGTTTCTGCTTTAAGTAATGTTCCTATACACAAAGAACCCCCTAGTACAGCAGTATTATTAGAGGTGGAGGTTCATACTGTACACATAGGAATACACTGACATACCAAGGTGTGTTTCTGCTTTAAGTAATTTTCCTATACACAAAGAACCCCCTAGTACAGCAGTATTATTAGAGGTGGAGGTTCATACTGTACACATAGGAATACACCGACATACCAAGGTGTGTTTCTGTTTTAAGTAATGTTCCTATACACAAAGAACCCCCTAGTACAGCAGTATTATTAGAGGTGGAGGTTCATACTGTACACATAGGAATACACTGACATACCAAGGTGTGTTTCTGCTTTAAGTAATGTTCCTATATGCAAAGAACCCCTAGTACAGCAGTATTATTAGAGGTGGAGGTTCATACTGTACACATAGGAATACACTGACATACCAAGGTGTGTTTCTGCTTTAAGTAATGTTTCTATACACAATGAACCCCCTAGTACAGCAGTATTATTAGAGGTGGAGGTTCATACTGTACACATAGGAATACACTGGCATACCAAGGTGTGTTTCTGCTTTAAGTAATGTTCCTATACACAAAGAACCCCCTAGTACAGCAGTATTATTAGAGGTGGAGGTTCATACTGTACACATAGGAATACACTGACATACCAAGGTGTGTTTCTGCTTTAAGTAATGTTCCTATACACAAAGAACCCCCTAGTACAGCAGTATTATTAGAGGTGGAGGTTCATACTGTACACATAGGAATACACTGACATACCAAGGTGTGTTTCTGCTTTAAGTAATTTTCCTATACACAAAGAACCCCCTAGTACAGCAGTATTATTAGAGGTGGAGGTTCATACTGTACACATAGGAATACACCGACATACCAAGGTGTGTTTCTGTTTTAAGTAATGTTCCTATACACAAAGAACCCCCTAGTACAGCAGTATTATTAGAGGTGGAGGTTCATACTGTACACATAGGAATACACTGACATACCAAGGTGTGTTTCTGCTTTAAGTAATGTTCCTATATGCAAAGAACCCCTAGTACAGCAGTATTATTAGAGGTGGAGGTTCATACTGTACACATAGGAATACACTGACATACCAAGGTGTGTTTCTGCTTTAAGTAATGTTTCTATACACAATGAACCCCCTAGTACAGCAGTATTATTAGAGGTGGAGGTTCATACTGTACACATAGGAATACACTGGCATACCAAGGTGTGTTTCTGCTTTAAGTAATGTTCCTATACACAAAGAACCCCCTAGTACAGCAGTATTATTAGAGGTGGAGGTTCATACTGTACACATAGGAATACACTGACATACCAAGGTGTGTTTCTGCTTTAAGTAATGTTCCTATACACAAGGAACCCCCTAGTACAGCAGTATTATTGGAGGTGGAGGTTCATACTGTACACATAGGAATACACTGACATACCAAGGTGTGCTTCTGCTTTAAGTAATGTTCCTATACACAATGAACCCCCTAGTACAGCAGTATCATTAGAGGTGGAGGTTCATACTGTACACATAGGAATACACTGACATACCAAGGTGTGTTTCTGCTTTAAGTAATGTTCCTATACACAAAGAACCCCCTAGTACAGCAGTATTATTAGAGGTGGAGGTTCATACTGTACACATAGGAATACACTGACATACCAAGGTGTGTTTCTGTTTTAAGTAATGTTCCTATACACAAAGAACCCCCTAGTACAGCAGTATAATGAGAGGTGGAGGTTCATACTGTACACATAGGAATACACTGACAAACCAAGGTGTGTTTCTGCTTTAAGTAATGTTCCTGTACACAAAGAACCCCCTAGTACAGCAGTATTATTAGAGGTGGAGGTTCATACTGTACAAATTGGAATACACTGACATACCAAGGTTTGTTTCTGCTTTAAGTAATGTTCCTATACACAAAGAAGCCCCTAGTACAGCAGTATTATTAGAGGTGGAGGTTCATACTGTACACATAGGTATACACTGACATACCAAGGTGTGTTTCTGCTTTAAGTAATGTTCCTATACACAAAGGACCCCCTAGTACAGCAGTATTATTAGAGGTGGAGGTTCATACTGTAGACATAGGAATACACTGACATACCAAGGTGTGTTTCTGCTTTAAGTAATGTTCCTATACGCAAAGAACCCCCTAGTACAGCCGTATTATTAGAGGTGGAGGTTCATACTGTACACATAGGAATACACTGACATACCAAGGTGTGTTTCTGCTTTAAGTAATGTTCCTATACACAAAGAACCCCCTAGTACAGCAGTATTATTAGATGTGGAGGTTCATACTGTACACATAGGAATACACTGACATACCAAGGTGTGTTTCTGCTTTAAGTAATGTTTCTATATACAATGAACCCCCTAGTACAGCAGTATTATTAGAGGTGGAGGTTCATACTGTACACATAGGAACACACTGACATACCAAGGTGTGTTTCTGCTTTAAGTAATGTTCCTATACACAAAGAACCCCCTAATACAGCAGTATTATTAAAGGTGGATATTCATACTGTACACATAGGAATACACTGACATACCAAGGTGTGTTTCTGCTTTAAGTAATGTTCCTATACACAAAGAACCCCCTAGTACAGCAGTATAATGAGGTGGAGGTTCATACTGTACACATAGGAATACACTGACATACCAAGGTGTGTTTCTGCTTTAAGTAATGTTCCTATACACAAAGAACCCCCTAGTACAGCAGTATTATTAGAGGTGGAGGTTCATACTGTACACATAGGAATACACTGACATACCAAGGTGTGTTTCTGCTTTAAGTAATTTTCCTATACACAAAGAACCCCCTAGTACAGCAGTATTATTAGAGGTGGAGGTTCATACTGTACACATAGGAATACACTGACATACCAAGGTGTGTTTCTGCTTTAAGTAATGTTCCTATACACAAAGAACCCCCTAGTACAGCAGTATTATTAGAGGTGGAGGTTCATACTGTACACATAGGAATACACTGACATACCAAGGTGTGTTTCTGCTTTAAGTAATGTTCCTATATGCAAAGAACCCCTAGTACAGCAGTATTATTAGAGGTGGAGGTTCATACTGTACACATAGGAATACACTGACATACCAAGGTGTGTTTCTGCTTTAAGTAATGATTCTATACACAATGAACCCCCTAGTACAGCAGTATTATTAGAGGTGGAGGTTCATACTGTACACATAGGAATACACTGGCATACCAAGGTGTGTTTCTGCTTTAAGTAATGTTCCTATACACAAAGAACCCCCTAGTACAGCAGTATTATTAGAGGTGGAGGTTCATACTGTACACATAGGAACACACTGACATACCAAGGTGTGTTTCTGCTTTAAGTAATGTTCCTATACACAAAGAACCCCCTAGTACAGCAGTATTATTAGAGGTGGAGGTTCATACTGTACACATTTGGAATACACTGACATACCAAGGTGTTTTTCTGCTTTAAGTAATGTTCCTATACACAAAGAACCCCCTAGTACAGCAGTATTATTAGAGGTGGAGGTTCATACTGTACACATAGGAATACACTGACATACCAAGGTGTGTTTCTGCTTTAAGTAATGTTCCTATACACAAGGAACCCCCTAGTACAGCAGTATTATTGGAGGTGGAGGTTCATACTGTACACATAGGAATACACTGACATACCAAGGTGTGCTTCTGCTTTAAGTAATGTTCCTATACACAATGAACCCCCTAGTACAGCAGTATCATTAGAGGTGGAGGTTCATACTGTACACATAGGAATACACTGACATACCAAGATGTGTTTCTGCTTTAAGTAATGTTCCTATACACAAAGAACCCCCTAGTACAGCAGTATCATTAAAGGTGGATATTCATACTGTACACATAGGAATACACTGACATACCAAGGTGTGTTTCTGCTTTAAGTAATGTTCCTATACACAAAGAACCCCCTAGTACAGCAGTATAATGAGGTGGAGGTTCATACTGTACACATAGGAATACACTGACATACCAAGGTGTGTTTCTGCTTTAAGTAATGTTCCTATACACAAAGAACCCCCTAGTACAGCAGTATTATTAGAGGTGGAGGTTCATACTGTACACATAGGAATACACTGACATACCAAGGTGTGTTTCTGCTTTAAGTAATTTTCCTATACACAAAGAACCCCCTAGTACAGCAGTATTATTAGAGGTGGAGGTTCATACTGTACACATAGGAATACACTGACATACCAAGGTGTGTTTCTGCTTTAAGTAATGTTCCTATACACAAAGAACCCCCTAGTACAGCAGTATTATTAGAGGTGGAGGTTCATACTGTACACATAGGAATACACTGACATACCAAGGTGTGTTTCTGCTTTAAGTAATGTTCCTATATGCAAAGAACCCCTAGTACAGCAGTATTATTAGAGGTGGAGGTTCATACTGTACACATAGGAATACACTGACATACCAAGGTGTGTTTCTGCTTTAAGTAATGATTCTATACACAATGAACCCCCTAGTACAGCAGTATTATTAGAGGTGGAGGTTCATACTGTACACATAGGAATACACTGGCATACCAAGGTGTGTTTCTGCTTTAAGTAATGTTCCTATACACAAAGAACCCCCTAGTACAGCAGTATTATTAGAGGTGGAGGTTCATACTGTACACATAGGAACACACTGACATACCAAGGTGTGTTTCTGCTTTAAGTAATGTTCCTATACACAAAGAACCCCCTAGTACAGCAGTATTATTAGAGGTGGAGGTTCATACTGTACACATTTGGAATACACTGACATACCAAGGTGTTTTTCTGCTTTAAGTAATGTTCCTATACACAAAGAACCCCCTAGTACAGCAGTATTATTAGAGGTGGAGGTTCATACTGTACACATAGGAATACACTGACATACCAAGGTGTGTTTCTGCTTTAAGTAATGTTCCTATACACAAGGAACCCCCTAGTACAGCAGTATTATTGGAGGTGGAGGTTCATACTGTACACATAGGAATACACTGACATACCAAGGTGTGCTTCTGCTTTAAGTAATGTTCCTATACACAATGAACCCCCTAGTACAGCAGTATCATTAGAGGTGGAGGTTCATACTGTACACATAGGAATACACTGACATACCAAGATGTGTTTCTGCTTTAAGTAATGTTCCTATACACAAAGAACCCCCAAGTACAGTAGTATTATTAGAGGTGGAGGTTCATACTGTACACATAGGAATACACTGACATACCAAGGTGTGTTTCTGCTTTAAGTAATGTTCCTATACACAAATAACCCCCTAGTACAGCAGTATTATTAGAGGTGGAGGTTCATACTGTACACATAGGAATACACTGACATACCAAGGTGTGTTTCTGCTTTAAGTAATGTTCCTATACACAAAGAACCCCCTAGTACAGCAGTATAATGAGAGGTGGAGGTTCATACTGTACACATAGGAATACACTGACAAACCAAGGTGTGTTTCTGCTTTAAGTAATGTTCCTATACACAAAGAACCCCCTAGTACAGCAGTATTATTAGAGGTGGAGGTTCATACTGTACAAATTGGAATACACTGACATACCAAGGTTTGTTTCTGCTTTAAGTATTGTTCCTATACACAAAGAAGCCCCTAGTACAGCAGTATTATTAGAGGTGGAGGTTCATACTGTACACATAGGAATACACTGACATACCAAGTTGTGTTTCTGCTTTAAGTAATGTTCCTAAACACAAAGAAACCCCTAGTACAGCAGTATTATTAGAGGTGGAGGTTCATACTGTACACATAGGTATACACTGACATACCAAGGTGTGTTTCTGCTTTAAGTAATGTTCCTATATACAAAGAACCCCCTAGTACAGCAGTATTATTAGCGGTGGAGGTTCATACTGTACACATAGGAATACACTGACATACCAAGGTGTTTTTCTGCTGTAGGTAATGTTCCTATACACAAAAAAACCCCTAGTGCAGCAGTATTATTAGAGGTGGAGGTTCATACTGTACACATAGGAATACACTGACATACCAAGGTGTGTTTCTGCTTTAAGTAATGTTCCTATACACAAAGAACCCCCTAGTACAGCAGTATTATTAGAGGTGGAGGTTCATACTGTACACATAGGAATACACTGACATACCAAGGTGTGTTTCTGCTTTAAGTAATGTTCCTATACACAAAGAACCCCCTAGTACAGCAGTATTATTAGAGGTGGAGGTTCATACTGTACACATACAGTAGGAATACACTGACATACCAAGGTGTGTTTCTGCTTTAAGTAATGTTTCTATACACAATGAACCCCCTAGTACAGCAGTATTATTATAAGTGGAGGTTCATACTGTACACATAGGAATACACTGACATACCAAGGTGTGTTTCTGCTTTAAGTAATGTTCCTATACACAAAGAACCCCCTAGTACAGCAGTATTATTAGAGGTGGAGGTTCATACTGTACACATAGGAATACACTGACTTACCAAGGTGTGTTTCTGCTTTAAGTAATGTTCCTATACACAAAGAACCCCCTAGTACAGCAGTATAATGAGAGGTGGAGGTTCATACTGTACACATAGGAATACACTGACAAACCAAGGTGTGTTTCTGCTTTAAGTAATGTTCCTATACACAAAGAACCCCCTAGTACAGCAGTATTATTAGAGGTGGAGGTTCATACTGTACAAATTGGAATACACTGACATACCAAGGTTTGTTTCTGCTTTAAGTAATGTTCCTATACACAAAGAAGCCCCTAGTACAGCAGTATTATTAGAGGTGGAGGTTCATACTGTACACATAGGAATACACTGACATACCAAGTTGTGTTTCTGCTTTAAGTAATGTTCCTAAACACAAAGAAACCCCTAGTACAGCAGTATTATTAGAGGTGGAGGTTCATACTGTACACATAGGTATACACTGACATACCAAGGTGTGTTTCTGCTTTAAGTAATGTTCCTATATACAAAGAACCCCCTAGTACAGCAGTATTATTAGCGGTGGAGGTTCATACTGTACACATAGGAATACAATGACATACCAAGGTGTGTTTCTACTTTAAGTAATGTTCCTATACACAAAGAACCCCCTAGTACAGCAGTATAATGAGGTGGAGGTTCATACTGTACACATAGGAATACACTGACATACCAAGGTGTGTTTCTGCTTTAAGTAATGTTCCTATACACAAAGAACCCCCTAGTACAGCAGTATTATTAGAGGTGGAGGTTCATACTGTACACATAGGAATACACTGACATACCAAGGTGTGTTTCTGCTTTAAGTAATTTTCCTATACACAAAGAACCCCCTAGTACAGCAGTATTATTAGAGGTGGAGGTTCATACTGTACACATAGGAATACACTGACATACCAAGGTGTGTTTCTGCTTTAAGTAATGTTCCTATACACAAAGAACCCCCTAGTACAGCAGTATTATTAGAGGTGGAGGTTCATACTGTACACATAGGAATACACTGACATACCAAGGTGTGTTTCTGCTTTAAGTAATGTTCCTATATGCAAAGAACCCCTAGTACAGCAGTATTATTAGAGGTGGAGGTTCATACTGTACACATAGGAATACACTGACATACCAAGGTGTGTTTCTGCTTTAAGTAATGTTTCTATACACAATGAACCCCCTAGTACAGCAGTATTATTAGAGGTGGAGGTTCATACTGTACACATAGGAATACACTGGCATACCAAGGTGTGTTTCTGCTTTAAGTAATGTTCCTATACACAACGAACCCCCTAGTACAGCAGTATTATTAGAGGTGGAGGTTCATACTGTACACATAGGAACACACTGACATACCAAGGTGTGTTTCTGCTTTAAGTAATGTTCCTATACACAAAGAACCCCCTAGTACAGCAGTATTATTAGAGGTGGAGGTTCATACTGTACACATTTGGAATACACTGACATACCAAGGTGTTTTTCTGCTTTAAGTAATGTTCCTATACACAAAGAACCCCCTAGTACAGCAGTATTATTAGAGGTGGAGGTTCATACTGTACACATAGGAATACACTGACATACCAAGGTGTGTTTCTGCTTTAAGTAATGTTCCTATACACAAGGAACCCCCTAGTACAGCAGTATTATTGGAGGTGGAGGTTCATACTGTACACATAGGAATACACTGACATACCAAGGTGTGCTTCTGCTTTAAGTAATGTTCCTATACACAATGAACCCCCTAGTACAGCAGTATCATTAGAGGTGGAGGTTCATACTGTACACATAGGAATACACTGACATACCAAGATGTGTTTCTGCTTTATGTAATGTTCCTATACACAAAGAACCCCCAAGTACAGTAGTATTATTAGAGGTGGAGGTTCATACTGTACACATAGGAATACACTGACATACCAAGGTGTGTTTCTGCTTTAAGTAATGTTCCTATACACAAAGAACCCCCTAGTACAGCAGTATTATTAGAGGTGGAGGTTCATACTGTACACATAGGAATACACTGACATACCAAGGTGTGTTTCTGCTTTAAGTAATGTTCCTATACACAAAGAACCCCCTAGTACAGCAGTATAATGAGAGGTGGAGGTTCATACTGTACACATAGGAATACACTGACAAACCAAGGTGTGTTTCTGCTTTAAGTAATGTTCCTATACACAAAGAACCCCCTAGTACAGCAGTATTATTAGAGGTGGAGGTTCATACTGTACAAATTGGAATACACTGACAAACCAAGGTGTGTTTCTGCTTTAAGTAATGTTCCTATATACAAAGAACCCCCTAGTACAGCAGTATTATTAGCGGTGGAGGTTCATACTGTACACATAGGAATACACTGACATACCAAGGTGTGTTTCTGCTGTAGGTAATGTTCCTATACACAAAAAAAACCCTAGTGCAGCAGTATTATTAGAGGTGGAGGTTCATACTGTACACATAGGAATACACTGACATACCAAGGTGTGTTTCTGCTTTAAGTAATGTTCCTATACACAAAGAACCCCCTAGTACAGCAGTATTATTAGAGGTGGAGGTTCATACTGTACACATAGGAATACACTGACATACCAAGGTGTGTTTCTGCTTTAAGTAATGTTCCTATACACAAAGAACCCCCTAGTACAGCAGTATTATTAGAGGTGGAGGTTCATACTGTACACATAGGAATACACTGACATACCAAGGTGTGTTTCTGCTTTAAGTAATGTTCCTATACACAAAGAACCCCCTAGTACAGCAGTATTATTAGAGGTGGGGGTTCATACTGTACACATAGGAATACACTGACATACCAAGGTGTGTTTCTGCTTTAAGTAATGTTTCTATACACAATGAACCCCCTAGTACAGCAGTATTATTAGAAGTGGAGGTTCATACTGTACACATAGGAATACACTGACATACCAAGGTGTGTTTCTGCTTTAAGTAATGTTCCTATACACAAAGAACCCCCTAGTACAGCAGTATTATTAGAGGTGGAGGTTCATACTGTACACATAGGAATACACTGACATACCAAGGTGTGTTTCTGCTTTAAGTAATGTTCCTATACACAAAGAACCCCCTAGTACAGCAGTATAATGAGAGGTGGAGGTTCATACTCTACACATAGGAATACACTGACAAACCAAGGTGTGTTTCTGCTTTAAGTAATGTTCCTATACACAAAGAACCCCCTAGTACAGCAGTATTATTAGAGGTGGAGGTTCATACTGTACAAATTGGAATACACTGACATACCAAGGTTTGTTTCTGCTTTAAGTAATGTTCCTATACACAAAGAAGCCCCTAGTACAGCAGTATTATTAGAGGTGGAGGTTCATACTGTACACATAGGAATACACTGACATACCAAGTTGTGTTTCTGCTTTAAGTAATGTTCCTAAACACAAAGAAACCCCTAGTACAGCAGTATTATTAGAGGTGGAGGTTCATACTGTACACATAGGAATACACTGACATACCAAGGTGTGTTTCTGCTTTAAGTAATTTTCCTATACACAAAGAACCCCCTAGTACAGCAGTATTATTAGAGGTGGAGGTTCATACTGTACACATAGGAATACACTGACATACCAAGGTGTGTTTCTGCTTTAAGTAATGTTCCTATACACAAAGAACCCCCTAGTACAGCAGTATTATTAGAGGTGGAGGTTCATACTGTACACATAGGAATACACTGACATACCAAGGTGTGTTTCTGCTATAAGTAATGTTCCTATATGCAAAGCACCCCTAGTACAGCAGTATTATTAGAGGTGGAGGTTCATACTGTACACATAGGAATACACTGACATACCAAGGTGTGTTTCTGCTTTAAGTAATGTTTCTATACACAATGAACCCCCTAGTACAGCAGTATTATTAGAGGTGGAGGTTCATACTGTACACATAGGAATACACTGGCATACCAAGGTGTGTTTCTGCTTTAAGTAATGTTCCTATACACAAAGAACCCCCTAGTACAGCAGTATTATTAGAGGTGGAGGTTCAAACTGTACACATAGGAACACACTGACATACCAAGGTGTGTTTCTGCTTTAAGTAATGTTCCTATACACAAAGAACCCCCTAGTACAGCAGTATTATTAGAGGTGGAGGTTCATACTGTACACATTTGGAATACACTGACATACCAAGGTGTGTTTCTGCTTTAAGTAATGTTCCTATACACAAAGAACCCCATTGTAGAGCAGTATTATTAGAGGTGGAGGTTCATATTGTACACATAGGAATACACTGACATACCAAGGTGTGTTTCTGCTTTAAGTAATGTTCCTATACACAAGGAACCCCCTAGTACAGCAGTATTATTGGAGGTGGAGGTTCATACTGTACACTTAGGAATACACTGCCATACCAAGGTGTGCTTCTGCTTTAAGTAATGTTCCTATACACAAAGAACCCCCTAGTACAGCAGTATTATTAGAGGTGGAGGTTCATACTGTACACATAGGAATACACTGACATACCAAGGTGTGCTTCTGCTTTAAGTAATGTTCCTATACACAAAGAACCCCCTAGTACAGCAGTATAATGAGAGGTGGAGGTTCATACTGTACACATAGGAATACACTGACAAACCAAGGTGTGTTTCTGCTTTAAGTAATGTTCCTATACACAAAGAACCCCCTAGTACAGCAGTATTATTAGAGGTGGAGGTTCATACTGTACACATAGGAATACACTGACATACCAAGGTGTGTTTCTGCTTTAAGTAATTTTCCTATACACAAAGAAGCCCCTAGTACAGCAGTATTATTAGAGGTGGAGGTTCATACTGTACACATAGGAATACACTGACATACCAAGGTGTGTTTCTGCTTTAAGTAATGTTCCTATACACAAAGAACCCCCTAGTACAGCAGTATTATTAGAGGTGGAGGTTCATACTGTACACATAGGAATACACTGACATACCAAGGTGTGTTTCTGCTTTAAGTAATGTTCCTATATGCAAAGCACCCCTAGTACAGCAGTATTATTAGAGGTGGAGGTTCATACTGTACACATAGGAATACACTGACATACCAAGGTGTGTTTCTGCTTTAAGTAATGTTTCTATACACAATGAACCCCCTAGTACAGCAGTATTATTAGAGGTGGAGGTTCATACTGTACACATAGGAATACACTGGCATACCAAGGTGTGTTTCTGCTTTAAGTAATGTTCCTATACACAAAGAACCCCCTAGTACAGCAGTATTATTAGAGGTGGAGGTTCAAACTGTACACATAGGAACACACTGACATACCAAGGTGTGTTTCTGCTTTAAGTAATGTTCCTATACACAAAGAACCCCCTAGTACAGCAGTATTATTAGAGGTGGAGGTTCATACTGTACACATTTGGAATGCACTGACATACCAAGGTGTTTTTCTGCTTTAAGTAATGTTCCTATACACAAAGAACCCCCTAGTACAGCAGTATTATTAGAGGTGGAGGTTCATACTGTACACATAGGAATACACTGACATACCAAGGTGTGTTTCTGCTTTAAGTAATGTTCCTATACACAAAGAACCCCCTAGTACAGCAGTATTATTAGAGGTGGAGGTTCATACTGTACACATTTGGAATACACTGACATACCAAGGTGTTTTTCTGCTTTAAGAAATGTTCCTATACACAAAGAACCCCCTTGTACAGCAGTATTATTAGAGGTGGAGGTTCATACTGTACACATAGGAATACACTGACATACCAAGGTGTGTTTCTGCTTTAAGTAATGTTCCTATACACAAGGAACCCCCTAGTACAGCAGTATTATTGGAGGTGGAGGTTCATACTGTACACTTAGGAATACACTGACATACCAAGGTGTGCTTCTGCTTTAAGTAATGTTCCTATACACAATGAACCCCCTAGTACAGCAGTATCATTAGAGGTGGAGGTTCATACTGTACACATAGGAATACACTGACATACCAAGATGTGTTTCTGCTTTAAGTAATGTTCCTATACACAAAGAACCCCCAAGTACAGTAGTATTATTAGAGGTGGAGGTTCATACTGTACACATAGGAATACACTGACATACCAAGGTGTGTTTCTGCTTTAAGTAATGTTCCTATACACAAAGAACCCCCTAGTACAGCAGTATTATTAGAGATGGAGGTTCATACTGTACACATAGGAATACACTGACATACCAAGGTGTGTTTCTGCTTTAAGTAATGTTCCTATACACAAAGAACCCCCTAGTACAGCAGTATAATGAGAGGTGGAGGTTCATACTGTACACATAGGAATACACTGACAAACCAAGGTGTGTTTCTGCTTTAAGTAATGTTCCTATACACAAAGAACCCCCTAGTACAGCAGTATTATTAGAGGTGGAGGTTCATACTGTACACATAGGAATACACTGACATACCAAGGTGTGTTTCTGCTTTAAGTAATTTTCCTATACACAAAGAAGCCCCTAGTACAGCAGTATTATTAGAGGTGGAGGTTCATACTGTACACATAGGAATACACTGACATACCAAGGTGTGTTTCTGCTTTAAGTAATGTTCCTATACACAAAGAACCCCCTAGTACAGCAGTATTATTAGAGATGGAGGTTCATACTGTACACATAGGAATACACTGACATACCAAGGTGTGTTTCTGCTTTAAGTAATGTTCCTATATGCAAAGCACCCCTAGTACAGCAGTATTATTAGAGGTGGAGGTTCATACTGTACACATAGGAATACACTGACATACCAAGGTGTGTTTCTGCTTTAAGTAATGTTTCTATACACAATGAACCCCCTAGTACAGCAGTATTATTAGAGGTGGAGGTTCATACTGTACACATAGGAATACACTGGCATACCAAGGTGTGTTTCTGCTTTAAGTAATGTTCCTATACACAAAGAACCCCCTAGTACAGCAGTATTATTAGAGGTGGAGGTTCATACTGTACACATAGGAATACACTGACATACCAAGGTGTGTTTCTGCTTTAAGTAATGTTCCTATACACAAGGAACCCCCTAGTACAGCAGTATTATTGGAGGTGGAGGTTCATACTGTACACTTAGGAATACACTGACATACCAAGGTGTGCTTCTGCTTTAAGTAATGTTCCTATACACAATGAACCCCCTAGTACAGCAGTATCATTAGAGGTGGAGGTTCATACTGTACACATAGGAATACACTGACATACCAAGATGTGTTTCTGCTTTAAGTAATGTTCCTATACACAAAGAACCCCCAAGTACAGTAGTATTATTAGAGGTGGAGGTTCATACTGTACACATAGGAATACACTGACATACCAAGGTGTGTTTCTGCTTTAAGTAATGTTCCTATACACAAAGAACCCCCTAGTACAGCAGTATTATTAGAGGTGGAGGTTCATACTGTACACATAGGAATACACTGACATACCAAGGTGTGTTTCTGCTTTAAGTAATGTTCCTATACACAAAGAACCCCCTAGTACAGCAGTATAATGAGAGGTGGAGGTTCATACTGTACACATAGGAATACACTGATAAACCAAGGTGTGTTTCTGCTTTAAGTAATGTTCCTATACACAAAGAACCCCCTAGTACAGCAGTATTATTAGAGGTGGAGGTTCATACTGTACAAATTGGAATACACTGACATACCAAGGTTTGTTTCTGCTTTAAGTAATGTTCCTATACACAAAGAAGCCCCTAGTACAGCAGTATTATTAGAGGTGGAGGTTCATACTGTACACATAGGTATACACTGACATACCAAGGTGTGTTTCTGCTTTAAGTAATGTTCCTATATACAAAGAACCCCCTAGTACAGCAGTATTATTAGCGGTGGAGGTTCATACTGTACACATAGGAATACACTGACATACCAAGGTGTGTTTCTGCTGTAGGTAATGTTCCTAAACACAAAGAACCCCCTAGTGCAGCAGTATTATTAGAGGTGGAGGTTCGTACTGTACACATAGGAATACACTGACATACCAAGGTGTGTTTCTGCTTTAAGTAATGTTCCTATACACAAAGAACCCCCTTGTACAGCAGTATAATGAGAGGTGGAGTTTCATACTGTACACATAGGAATTCACTGACATACCAAGGTGTGTTTCTGCTTTAAGTAATGTTCCTATACACAAAGAACCCCCTAATACAGCAGTATTATTAGAGGTGGAGGTTCATACTGTACACATAGGAATACACTGACATACCAAGGTGTGTTTCTGCTTTAAGTAATGTTCCTATACACAAAGAACCCCCTAGTACAGCAGTATTATTAGAGGTGGAGGTTCATACTGTACACATAGGAATACACTGACATACCAAGGTGTGTTTCTGCTTTAAGTAATGTTCCTATACACAAAGGACCCCCTAGTACAGCAGTATTATTAGAGGTGGAGGTTCATACTGTAGACATAGGAATACACTGACATACCAAGGTGTGTTTCTGCTTTAAGTAATGTTCCTATACGCAAAGAACCCCCTAGTACAGCCGTATTATTAGAGGTGGAGGTTCATACTGTACACATAGGAATACACTGACATACCAAGGTGTGTTCTGCTTTAAGTAATGTTCCTAGACACAAAGAACCCCCTAGTACAGCAGTATTATAAGAGGTGGAGGTTCATACTGTACACATAGGAATACACTGACATACCAAGGTGTGTTTCTGCTTTAAGTAATGTTCCTATACACAAAGAACCCCCTAGTACAGCAGTATTATTAGATGTGGAGGTTCATACTGTACACATAGGAATACACTGACATACCAAGGTGTGTTTCTGCTTTTAGTAATGTTTCTATATACAATGAACCCCCTAATACAGCAGTATTATTAGAGGTGGAGGTTCATACTATACACATAGGAACACACTGACATACCAAGGTGTGTTTCTGCTTTAAGTAATGTTCCTATACACAAAGAACCCCCTAATACAGCAGTATTATTAAAGGTGGATTTTCATACTGTACACATAGGAATACACTGACATACCAATGTGTGTTTCTGCTTTAAGTAATGTTCCTATACACAAAGAACCGCCTAGTACAGCAGTATTATTAGAGGTGGAGGTTCATACTGTACACATAGGAATACACTGACATACCAAGGTGTGTTTCTGCTTTAAGTAATGTTCCTATACACAAAGAACCCCCTAGTACAGCAGTATAATGAGAGGTAGAGGTTCATACTGTACACATAGGAATACACTGACATACCAAGGTGTGTTTCTGCTTTAAGTAATGTTCCTATACACAAAGAACCCCCTAGTACAGCAGTATTATTAGAGATGGAGGTTCATACTGTACACATAGGAATACAATGACATACCAAGGTGTGTTTCTGCTTTAAGTAATGTTCCTATACACAAAGAACCCCCTAGTACAGCAGTATAATGAGGTGGAGGTTCATACAGTACACATAGGAATACACTGACATACCAAGGTGTGTTTCTGCTTTAAGTAATGTTCCTATACACAAAGAACCCCCTAGTACAGCAGTATTATTAGAGGTGGAGGTTCATACTGTACACATAGGAATACACTGACATACCAAGGTGTGTTTCTGCTTTAAGTAATTTTCCTATACACAAAGAACCCCCTAGTACAGCAGTATTATTAGAGGTGGAGGTTCATACTGTACACATAGGAATACACTGACATACCAAGGTGTGTTTCTGCTTTAAGTAATGTTCCTATACACAAAGAACCCCCTAGTACAGCAGTATTATTAGAGGTGGAGGTTCATACTGTACACATAGGAATACACTGACATACCAAGGTGTGTTTCTGCTTTAAGTAATGTTCCTATATGCAAAGAACCCCTAGTACAGCAGTATTATTAGAGGTGGAGGTTCATACTGTACACATAGGAATACACTGACATACCAAGGTGTGTTTCTGCTTTAAGTAATGTTTCTATACACAATGAATCCCCTAGTACAGCAGTATTATTAGAGGTGGAGGTTCATACTGTACACATAGGAATACACTGGCATACCAAGGTGTGTTTCTGCTTTAAGTAATGTTCCTATACACAAAGAACCCCCTAGTACAGCAGTATTATTAGAGGTGGAGGTTCATACTGTACACATAGGAACACACTGACATACCAAGGTGTGTTTCTGCTTTAAGTAATGTTCCTATACACAAAGAACCCCCTAGTACAGCAGTATTATTAGAAGTGGAGGTTCATACTGTACACATTTGGAATTCACTGACATACCAAGGTGTTTTTCTGCTTTAAGTAATGTTCCTATACACAAAGAACCCCCTAGTACAGCAGTATTATTAGAGGTGGAGGTTCATACTGTACACATAGGAATACACTGACATACCAAGGTGTGTTTCTGCTTTAAGTAATGTTCCTATACACAAGGAACCCCCTAGTACAGCAGTATTATTGGAGGTGGAGGTTCATACTGTACACATAGGAATACACTGACATACCAAGGTGTGCTTCTGCTTTAAGTAATGTTCCTATACACAATGAACCCCCTAGTACAGCAGTATCATTAGAGGTGGAGGTTCATACTGTACACATAGGAATACACTGACATACCAAGATGTGTTTCTGCTTTAAGTAATGTTCCTATACACAAAGAACCCCCAAGTACAGTAGTATTATTAGAGGTGGAGGTTCATACTGTACACATAGGAATACACTGACATACCAAGGTGTGTTTCTGCTTTAAGTAATGTTCCTATACACAAAGAACCCCCTAGTACAGCAGTATTATTAGAGGTGGAGGTTCATACTGTACACATAGGAATACACTGACATACCAAGGTGTGTTTCTGCTTTAAGTAATGTTCCTATACACAAAGAACCCCCTAGTACAGCAGTATAATGAGAGGTGGAGGTTCATACTGTACACATAGGAATACACTGACAAACCAAGGTGTGTTTCTGCTTTAAGTAATGTTCCTATACACAAAGAACCCCCTAGTACAGCAGTATTATTAGAGGTGGAGGTTCATACTGTACAAATTGGAATACACTGACATACCAAGGTTTGTTTCTGCTTTAAGTAATGTTCCTATACACAAAGAAGCCCCTAGTACAGCAGTATTATTAGAGGTGGAGGTTCATACTGTACACATAGGAATACACTGACATACCAAGTTGTGTTTCTGCTTTAAGTAATGTTCCTAAACACAAAGAAACCCCTAGTACAGCAGTATTATTAGAGGTGGAGGTTCATACTGTACACATAGGTATACACTGACATACCAAGGTGTGTTTCTGCTTTAAGTAATGTTCCTATATACAAAGAACCCCCTAGTACAGCAGTATTATTAGCGGTGGAGGTTCATACTGTACACATAGGAATACACTGACATACCAAGGTGTGTTTCTGCTGTAGGTAATGTTCCTATACACAAAGAACCCCCTAGTGCAGCAGTATTATTAGAGGTGGAGGTTCATACTGTACACATAGGAATACACTGACATACCAAGGTGTGTTTCTGCTTTAAGTAATGTTCCTATACACAAAGAACCCCCTAGTACAGCAGTATTATTAGAGGTGGAGGTTCATACTGTACACATAGGAATACACTGACATACCAAGGTGTGTTTCTGCTTTAAGTAATGTTCCTATACACAAGAACCCCCTAGTACAGCAGTATTATTAGAGGTGGAGGTTCATACTGTACACATAGGAATACACTGACATACCAAGGTGTGTTTCTGCTTTAAGTAATGTTCCTATACACAAAGAACCCCCTGTACAGCAGTATTATTAGAGGTGGGGGTTCATACTGTACACATAGGAATACACTGACATACCAAGGTGTGTTTCTGCTTTAAGTAATGTTTCTATACACAATGAACCCCCTAGTACAGCAGTATTATTAGAAGTGGAGGTTCATACTGTACACATAGGAATACACTGACATACCAAGGTGTGTTTCTGCTTTAAGTAATGTTCCTATACACAAAGAACCCCCTAGTACAGCAGTATTATTAGAGGTGGAGGTTCATACTGTACACATAGGAATACACTGACATACCAAGGTGTGTTTCTGCTTTAAGTAATGTTCCTATACACAAAGAACCCCCTAGTACAGCAGTATAATGAGAGGTGGAGGTTCATACTGTACACATAGGAATCCACTGACAAACCAAGGTGTGTTTCTGCTTTAAGTAATGTTCCTATACACAAAGAACCCCCTAGTACAGCAGTATTATTAGAGGTGGAGGTTCATACTGTACAAATTGGAATACACTGACATACCAAGGTTTGTTTCTGCTTTAAGTAATGTTCCTATACACAAAGAAGCCCCTAGTACAGCAGTATTATTAGAGGTGGAGGTTCATACTGTACACATAGGAATACACTGACATACCAAGTTGTGTTTCTGCTTTAAGTAATGTTCCTAAACACAAAGAAACCCCTAGTACAGCAGTATTATTAGAGGTAGAGGTTCACACTGTACAGTACACATAGGTATACACTGACATACCAAGGTGTGTTTCTGCTTTAAGTAATGTTCCTATATACAAAGAACCCCCTAGTACAGCAGTATTATTAGCGGTGGAGGTTCATACTGTACACATAGGAATACACTGACATACCAAGGTGTGTTGCTGCTGTAGGTAATGTTCCTATACACAAAGAACCCCCTAGTGCAGCAGTATTATTAGAGGTGGAGGTTCGTACTGTACACATAGGAATACACTGACATACCAAGGTGTGTTTCTGCTTTAAGTAATGTTCCTATACACAAAGAACCCCCTTGTACAGCAGTATAATGAGAGGTGGAGGTTCTTACTGTACACATAGGAATACACTGACATACCAAGGTGTGTTTCTGCTTTAAGTAATGTTCCTATACACAAAGAACCCCCTAGTACAGCAGTATTATTAGAGGTGGAGGTTCATACTGTACACATAGGAATACACTGACATACCAAGGTGTGTTTCTGCTTTAAGTAATGTTTCTATACACAATGAACCCCCTAGTACAGCAGTATTATTAGAGGTGGAGGTTCATACTGTACACATAGGAATACACTGACATACCAAGGTGTGTTTCTGCTTTAAGTAATGTTCCTATACACAAAGAACCCCCTAGTACAGCAGTATTATTAGAGGTGGAGGTTCATACTGTACACATAGGAATACACTGACATACCAAGGTGTGTTTCTGCTTTAAGTAATGTTCCTATACACAAAGAACCCCCTTGTACAGCAGTATAATGAGAGGTGGAGGTTCATACTGTACACATATGAATACACTGACATACCAAGGTGTGTTTCTGCTTTAAGTAATATTCCTATACACAAAGAACCCCCTAATACAGCAGTATTATTAGAGGTGGAGGTTCATACTGTACACATAGGAATACACTAACATACCAAAGTGTGTTTCTGCTTTAAGTAATGTTCCTATACACAAAGAACCCCTTAGTACAGCAGTATTATGAGAGGTGGAGGTTCATACTGTATACATAGGAATACACTGACATACCAAGGTGTGTTTCTGCTTTAAGTAATGTTCCTATACACAAAGAACCCCCCAGTACAGCAGTATTATTAGAGGTGGAGGTTCATACTGTACACATAGGAATACACTGACATACCAAGGTGTTTTTCTGCTTTAAGTAATGTTTCTATATACAAAGAACCCCCTAGTACAGCAGTATTATTAGAGGTGGAGGTTCATACTGTACACATAGGAATACACTGACATACCAAGGTGTGTTTCTGCTTTAAGTAATGTTCCTATACACAAAGAACCCCCTAGTACAGCAGTATAATGAGGTGGAGGTTCATACTGTACACATATGAATACACTGACATACCAAGGTGTGTTTCTGCTTTAAGTAATATTCCTATACACAAAGAACCCCCTAATACAGCAGTATTATTATAGGTGGAGGTTCATACTGTACACATAGGAATACACTAACATACCAAGGTGTGTTTCTGCTTTAAGTAATGTTCCTATACACAAAGAACCCCTTAGTACAGCAGTATTATGAGAGGTGGAGGTTCATACTGTATACATAGGAATACACTGACATACCAAGGTGTGTTTCTGCTTAAAGTAATGTTCCTATACACAAAGAACCCCCCAGTACAGCAGTATTATTAGAGGTGGAGGTTCATACTGTACACATAGGAACACACTGACATACCAAGGTGTGTTTCTGCTTTAAGTAATGTTCCTATACACAAAGAACCCCCTAATACAGCAGTATTATTAAAGGTGGATATTCATACTGTACACATAGGAATACACTGACATACCAAGGTGTGTTTCTGCTTTAAGTAATGTTCCTATACACAAAGAACCCCCTAGTACAGCAGTATTATTAGAGATGGAGGTTCATACTGTACACATAGGAATACAATGACATACCAAGGTGTGTTTCTGCTTTAAGTAATGTTCCTATACACAAAGAACCCCCTAGTACAGCAGTATAATGAGGTGGAGGTTCATACTGTACACATAGGAATACACTGACATACCAAGGTGTGTTTCTGCTTTAAGTAATGTTCCTATACACAAAGAACCCCCTAGTACAGCAGTATTATTAGAGGTGGAGGTTCATTCTGTACACATAGGAATACACTGACATACCAAGGTGTGTTTCTGCTTTAAGTAATTTTCCTATACACAAAGAACCCCCTAGTACAGCAGTATTATTAGAGGTGGAGGTTCATACTGTACACATAGGAATACACTGACATACCAAGGTGTGTTTCTGCTTTAAGTAATGTTCCTATACACAAAGAACCCCCTAGTACAGCAGTATTATTAGAGGTGGAGGTTCATACTGTACACATAGGAATACACTGACATACCAAGGTGTGTTTCTGCTTTAAGTAATGTTTCTATACACAATGAACCCCCTAGTACAGCAGTATTATTAGAGGTGGAGGTTCATACTGTACACATAGGAATACACTGGCATACCAAGGTGTGTTTCTGCTTTAAGTAATGTTCCTATACACAAAGAACCCCCTAGTACAGCAGTATTATTAGAGGTGGAGGTTCATACTGTACACATAGGAATACACTGACATACCAAGGTGTGTTTCTGCTTTAAGTAATGTTCCTATACACAAAGAACCCCATAGTGCAGCAGTATTATTAGAGGTGGAGGTTCATACTGTACACATAGGAATACACTGACATACCAAGGTGTGTTTCTGCTTTAAGTAATGTTCCTATACACAAAGAACCCCCTAGTACAGCAGTATTATTAGAGGTGGAGGTTCATACTGTACACATTTGGAATACACTGACATACCAAGGTGTTTTTCTGCTTTAAGTAATGTTCCTATACACAAAGAACCCCCTAGTACAGCAGTATTATTAGAGGTGGAGGTTCATACTGTACACATAGGAATACACTGACATACCAAGGTGTGTTTCTGCTTTAAGTAATGTTCCTATACACAAAGAACCCCCTAGTACAGCAGTATTATTAGAGGTGGGGGTTCATACTGTACACATAGGAATACACTGACATACCAAGGTGTGTTTCTGCTTTAAGTAATGTTTCTATACACAATGAACCCCCTAGTACAGCAGTATAATGAGAGGTGGAGGTTCATACTGTACACATAGGAATACACTGACAAACCAAGGTGTGTTTCTGCTTTAAGTAATGTTCCTATACACAAAGAACCCCCTAGTACAGCAGTATTATTAGAGGTGGAGGTTCATACTGTACAAATTGGAATACACTGACATACCAAGGTTTGTTTCTGCTTTAAGTAATGTTCCTATACACAAAGAAGCCCCTAGTACAGCAGTATTATTAGAGGTGGAGGTTCATACTGTACACATAGGAATACACTGACATACCAAGTTGTGTTTCTGCTTTAAGTAATGTTCCTAAACACAAAGAAACCCCTAGTACAGCAGTATTATTAGAGGTGGAGGTTCATACTGTACACATAGGTATACACTGACATACCAAGGTGTGTTTCTGCTTTAAGTAATGTTCCTATATACAAAGAACCCCCTAGTACAGCAGTATTATTAGCGGTGGAGGTTCATACTGTACACATAGGAATACACTGACATACCAAGGTGTGTTGCTGCTGTAGGTAATGTTCCTATACACAAAGAACCCCCTAGTGCAGCAGTATTATTAGA
This sequence comes from Ascaphus truei, assembly GCF_040206685.1. NCBI lineage: Eukaryota > Metazoa > Chordata > Amphibia > Anura > Ascaphidae > Ascaphus > Ascaphus truei. The sequence continues at coordinate 542,569 of NW_027453860.1, read as the reverse complement.
GGTGGAGGTTCATACTGTACACATATGAATACACTAACATACCAAGGTGTGTTTCTGCTTTAAGTAATGTTCCTATACGCAAAGAACCCCCTAGTACAGCAGTATTATTAGAGGTGGAGGTTCATACTGTACACATAGGAATACACTGACATACCAAGGTGTGTTTCTGCTTTAAGTAATGTTCCTATACACAAAGAACCCCCTAGTACAGCAGTATTATTAGAGGTGGAGGTTCATACTGTACACATAGGAATACACTGACATACCAAGGTGTGTTTCTGGTTTAAGTAATGTTCCTATACACAAAGAACCCCCTAGTACAGCAGTATTATTAGAGGTGGAGGTTCATACTGTACACATAGGAATACACTGACATACCAAGGTGTGTTTCTGCTTTAAGTAATGTTCCTATACACAAAGAACCCCCTAGTACAGCAGTATTATTAGAGGTGGAGGTTCATACTGTACACATAGGAATACACTGACATACCAAGGTGTGTTTCTGCTTTAAGTAATGTTCCTATACACAAAGAACCCCCTTGTACAGCAGTATAATGAGAGGTGGAGGTTCATACTGTACACATATGAATACACTGACATACCAAGGTGTGTTTCTGCTTTAAGTAATATTCCTATACACAAAGAACCCCCTAATACAGCAGTATTATTAGAGGTGGAGGTTCATACTGTACACATAGGAATACACTAACATACCAAGGTGTGTTTCTGCTTTAAGTAATGTTCCTATACACAAAGAACCCCTTAGTACAGCAGTATTATGAGAGGTGGAGGTTCATACTGTATACATAGGAATACACTGACATACCAAGGTGTGTTTCTGCTTTAAGTAATGTTCCTATACACAAAGAACCCCCCAGTACAGCAGTATTATTAGAGGTGGAGGTTCATACTGTACACATAGGAATACACTGACATACCAAAGGTGTTTTTCTGCTTTAAGTAATGTTTCTATATACAAAGAACCCCCTAGTACAGCAGTATTATTAGAGGTGGAGGTTCATACTGTACACATAGGAATACACTGACATACCAAGGTGTGTTTCTGCTATAAGTAATGTTCCTATACACAAAGAACCCCCTTGTACAGCAGTATAATGAGGTGGAGGTTCATACTGTACACATATGAATACACTGACATACAAAGGTGTGTTTCTGCTTTAAGTAATATTCCTATACACAAAGAACCCCCTAATACAGCAGTATTATTAGAGGTGGAGGTTCATACTGTACACATAGGAATACACTAACATACCAAGGTGTGTTTCTGCTTTAAGTAATGTTCCTATACACAAAGAACCCCTTAGTACAGCAGTATTATGAGAGGTAGAGGTTCATACTGTATACATAGGAATACACTGACATACCAAGGTGTGTTTCTGCTTTAAGTAATGTTCCTATACACAAAGAACCCCCCAGTACAGGACTATTATTAGAGGTGGAGGTTCATACTGTACACATAGGAACACACTGACATACCAAGGTGTGTTTCTGCTTTAAGTAATGTTCCTATACACAAAGAACCCCCTAATACAGCAGTATTATTAAAGGTGGATATTCATACTGTACACATAGGAATACACTGACATACCAATGTGTGTTTCTGCTTTAAGTAATGTTTCTATACACAAAGAACCCCCTAGTACAGCAGTATTATTAGAGGTGGAGGTTCATACTGTACACATAGGAATACACTGACATACCAAGGTGTGTTTCTGCTTTAAGTAATGTTCCTATACACAAAGAACCCCCTAGTACAGCAGTATAATGAGAGGTAGAGGTTCATACTGTACACATAGGAATACACTGACATACCAAGGTGTGTTTCTGCTTTAAGTAATGTTCCTATACACAAAGAACCCCCTAGTACAGCAGTATTATTAGAGATGGAGGTTCATACTGTACACATAGGAATACAATGACATACCAAGGTGTGTTTCTGCTTTAAGTAATGTTCCTATACACAAAGAACCCCCTAGTACAGCAGTATAATGAGGTTGAGGTTCATACTGTACACATAGGAATACACTGACATACCAAGGTGTGTTTCTGCTTTAAGTAATGTTCCTATACACAAAGAACCCCCCAGTACAGCAGTATTATTAGAGGTGGAGGTTCATACTGTACACATAGGAACACACTGACATACCAAGGTGTGTTTCTGCTTTAAGTAATGTTCCTATACACAAAGAACCCCCTAATACAGCAGTATTATTAAAGGTGGATATTCATACTGTACACATAGGAATACACTGACATACCAAGGTGTGTTTCTGCTTTAAGTAATGTTCCTATACACAAAGAACCCCCTAGTACAGCAGTATTATTAGAGATGGAGGTTCATACTGTACACATAGGAATACAATGACATACCAAGGTGTGTTTCTGCTTTAAGTAATGTTCCTATACACAAAGAACCCCCTAGTACAGCAGTATAATGAGGTGGAGGTTCATACTGTACACATAGGAATACACTGACATACCAAGGTGTGTTTCTGCTTTAAGTAATGTTCCTATACACAAAGAACCCCCTAGTACAGCAGTATTATTAGAGGTGGAGGTTCATACTGTACACATAGGAATACACTGACATACCAAGGTGTGTTTCTGCTTTAAGTAATTTTCCTATACACAAAGAACCCCCTAGTACAGCAGTATTATTAGAGGTGGAGGTTCATACTGTACACATAGGAATACACTGACATACCAAGGTGTGTTTCTGCTTTAAGTAATGTTCCTATACACAAAGAACCCCCTAGTACAGCAGTATTATTAGAGGTGGAGGTTCATACTGTACACATAGGAATACACTGACATACCAAGGTGTGTTTCTGCTTTAAGTAATGTTTCTATACACAATGAACCCCCTAGTACAGCAGTATTATTAGAGGTGGAGGTTCATACTGTACACATAGGAATACACTGGCATACCAAGGTGTGTTTCTGCTTTAAGTAATGTTCCTATACACAAAGAACCCCCTAGTACAGCAGTATTATTAGAGGTGGAGGTTCATACTGTACACATAGGAATACACTGACATACCAAGGTGTGTTTCTGCTTTAAGTAATGTTCCTATACACAAAGAACCCCCTAGTGCAGCAGTATTATTAGAGGTGGAGGTTCATACTGTACACATAGGAATACACTGACATACCAAGGTGTGTTTCTGCTTTAAGTAATGTTCCTATACACAAAGAACCCCCTAGTACAGCAGTATTATTAGAGGTGGAGGTTCATACTGTACACATTTGGAATACACTGACATACCAAGGTGTTTTTCTGCTTTAAGTAATGTTCCTATACACAAAGAACCCCCTAGTACAGCAGTATTATTAGAGGTGGAGGTTCATACTGTACACATAGGAATACACTGACATACCAAGGTGTGTTTCTGCTTTAAGTAATGTTCCTATACACAAAGAACCCCCTAGTACAGCAGTATTATTAGAGGTGGGGGTTCATACTGTACACATAGGAAGACACTGACATACCAAGGTGTGTTTCTGCTTTAAGTAATGTTTGTATACACAATGAACCCCCTAGTACAGCAGTATTATTAGAAGTGGAGGTTCATACTGTACACATAGGAATACACTGACATACCAAGGTGTGTTTCTGCTTTAAGTAATGTTCCTATACACAAAGAACCCCCTAGTACAGCAGTATAATGAGAGGTGGAGGTTCATACTGTACACATAGGAATACACTGACAAACCAAGGTGTGTTTCTGCTTTAAGTAATGTTCCTATACACAAAGAACCCCCTAGTACAGCAGTATTATTAGAGGTGGAGGTTCATACTGTACACATAGGTATACACTGACATACCAAGGTGTGTTTCTGCTTTAAGTAATGTTCCTATATACAAAGAACCCCCTAGTACAGCAGTATTATTAGCGGTGGAGGTTCATACTTTACACATAGGAATACACTGACATACCAAGGTGTGTTGCTGCTGTAGGTAATGTTCCTATACACAAAGAACCCCCTAGTGCAGCAGTATTATTAGAGGTGGAGGTTCATACTGTACACATATGAATACACTAACATACCAAGGTGTGTTTCTGCTTTAAGTAATGTTCCTATACGCAAAGAACCCCCTAGTACAGCAGTATTATTAGAGGTGGAGGTTCATACTGTACACATAGGAATACACTGACATACCAAGGTGTGTTTCTGCTTTAAGTAATGTTCCTATACACAAAGAACCCCCTAGTACAGCAGTATTATTAGAGGTGGAGGTTCATACTGTACACATAGGAATACACTGACATACCAAGGTGTGTTTCTGGTTTAAGTAATGTTCCTATACACAAAGAACCCCCTAGTACAGCAGTATTATTAGAGGTGGAGGTTCATACTGTACACATAGGAATACACTGACATACCAAGGTGTGTTTCTGCTTTAAGTAATGTTTCTATACACAATGAACCCCCTAGTACAGCAGTATTATTAGAGGTGGAGGTTCATACTGTACACATAGGAATACACTGACATACCAAGGTGTGTTTCTGCTTTAAGTAATGTTCCTATACACAAAGAACCCCCTAGTACAGCAGTATTATTAGAGGTGGAGGTTCATACTGTACACATAGGAATACACTGACATACCAAGGTGTGTTTCTGCTTTAAGTAATGTTCCTATACACAAAGAACCCCCTTGTACAGCAGTATAATGAGAGGTGGAGGTTCATACTGTACACATATGAATACACTGACATACCAAGGTGTGTTTCTGCTTTAAGTAATATTCCTATACACAAAGAACCCCCTAATACAGCAGTATTATTAGAGGTGGAGGTTCATACTGTACACATAGGAATACACTAACATACCAAGGTGTGTTTCTGCTTTAAGTAATGTTCCTATACACAAAGAACCCCTTAGTACAGCAGTATTATGAGAGGTGGAGGTTCATACTGTATACATAGGAATACACTGACATACCAAGGTGTGTTTCTGCTTTAAGTAATGTTCCTATACACAAAGAACCCCCCAGTACAGCAGTATTATTAGAGGTGGAGGTTCATACTGTACACATAGGAATACACTGACATACCAAAGGTGTTTTTCTGCTTTAAGTAATTATTCTATATACAAAGAACCCCCTAGTACAGCAGTATTATTAGAGGTGGAGGTTCATACTGTACACATAGGAATACACTGACATACCAAGGTGTGTTTCTGCTTTAAGTAATGTTCCTATACACAAAGAACCCCCTAGTACAGCAGTATAATGAGGTGGAGGTTCATACTGTACACATATGAATACACTGACATACCAAGGTGTGTTTCTGCTTTAAGTAATATTCCTATACACAAAGAACCCCCTAATACAGCAGTATTATTAGAGGTGGAGGTTCATACTGTACACATAGGAATACACTAACATACCAAGGTGTGTTTCTGCTTTAAGTAATGTTCCTATACACAAAGAACCCCTAGTACAGCAGTATTATGAGAGGTGGAGGTTCATACTGTATACATAGGAATACACTGACATACCAAGGTGTGTTTCTGCTTTAAGTAATGTTCCTATACACAAAGAACCCCCCAGTACAGGACTATTATTAGAGGTGGAGGTTCATACTGTACACATAGGAACACACTGACATACCAAGGTGTGTTTCTGCTTTAAGTAATGTTCCTATACACAAAGAACCCCCTAATACAGCAGTATTATTAAAGGTGGATATTCATACTGTACACATAGGAATACACTGACATACCAATGTGTGTTTCTGCTTTAAGTAATGTTTCTATACACAAAGAACCCCCTAGTACAGCAGTATTATTAGAGGTGGAGGTTCATACTGTACACATAGGAATACACTGACATACCAAGGTGTGTTTCTGCTTTAAGTAATGTTCCTATACACAAAGAACCCCCTAGTACAGCAGTATAATGAGAGGTAGAGGTTCATACTGTACACATAGGAATACACTGACATACCAAGGTGTGTTTCTGCTTTAAGTAATGTTCCTATACACAAAGAACCCCCTAGTACAGCAGTATTATTAGAGATGGAGGTTCATACTGTACACATAGGAATACAATGACATACCAAGGTGTGTTTCTGCTTTAAGTAATGTTCCTATACACAAAGAACCCCCTAGTACAGCAGTATAATGAGGTGGAGGTTCATACTGTACACATAGGAATACACTGACATACCAAGGTGTGTTTCTGCTTTAAGTAATGTTCCTATTCACAAAGAACCCCCTAGTACAGCAGTATTATTAGAGGTGGAGGTTCATACTGTACACATAGGAATACACTGACATACCAAGGTGTGTTTCTGCTTTAAGTAATTTTCCTATACACAAAGAACCCCCTAGTACAGCAGTATTATTAGAGGTGGAGGTTCATACTGTACACATAGGAATACACTGACATACCAAGGTGTGTTTCTGCTTTAAGTAATGTTCCTATACACAAAGAACCCCCTAGTACAGCAGTATTATTAGAGGTGGAGGTTCATACTGTACACATAGGAATACACTGACATACCAAGGTGTGTTTCTGCTTTAAGTAATGTTCCTAAATGCAAAGAACCCCTAGTACAGCAGTATTATTAGAGGTGGAGGTTCATACTGTACACATAGGAATACACTGACATACCAAGGTGTGTTTCTGCTTTAAGTAATGTTTCTATACACAATGAACCCCCTAGTACAGCAGTATTATTAGAGGTGGAGGTTCATACTGTACACATAGGAATACACTGGCATACCAAGGTGTGTTTCTGCTTTAAGTAATGTTCCTATACACAAAGAACCCCCTAGTACAGCAGTATTATTAGAGGTGGAGGTTCATACTGTACACATAGGAACACACTGACATACCAAGGTGTGTTTCTGCTTTAAGTAATGTTCCTATACACAAAGAACCCCCTAGTACAGCAGTATTATTAGAGGTGGAGGTTCATACTGTACACATTTGGAATACACTGACATACCAAGGTGTTTTTCTGCTTTAAGTAATGTTCCTATACACAAAGAACCCCCTAGTACAGCAGTATTATTAGAGGTGGAGGTTCATACTGTACACATAGGAATACACTGACATACCAAGGTGTGTTTCTGCTTTAAGTAATGTTCCTATACACAAGGAACCCCCTAGTTCAGCAGTTTTATTGGAGGTGGAGGTTCATACTGTACACATAGGAATACACTGACATACCAAGGTGTGCTTCTGCTTTAAGTAATGTTCCTATACACAATGAACCCCCTAGTACAGCAGTATCATTAGAGGTGGAGGTTCATACTGTACACATAGGAATACACTGACATACCAAGATGTGTTTCTGCTTTAAGTAATGTTCCTATACACAAAGAACCCCCAAGTACAGTAGTATTATTAGAGGTGGAGGTTCATACTGTACACATAGGAATACACTGACATACCAAGGTGTGTTTCTGCTTTAAGTAATGTTCCTATACACAAAGAACCCCCTAGTACAGCAGTATTATTAGAGGTGGAGGTTCATACTGTACACATAGGAATACACTGACATACCAAGGTGTGTTTCTGTTTTAAGTAATGTTCCTATACACAAAGAACCCCCTAGTACAGCAGTATAATGAGAGCTGGAGGTTCATACTGTACACATAGGAATACACTGACAAACCAAGGTGTGTTTCTGCTTTAAGTAATGTTCCTATACACAAAGAACCCCCTAGTACAGCAGTATTATTAGAGGTGGAGGTTCATACGGTACAAATTGGAATACACTGACATACCAAGGTTTGTTTCTGCTTTAAGTAATGTTCCTATACACAAAGAACCCCCTAGCACAGCAGTATTATTAGAGGTGGAGGTTCATACTGTACACATAGGAATACACTGACATACCAAGGTGTGTTTCTGCTTTAAGTAATGTTCCTATACACAAAGAACCCCCTAGTACAGCAGTATTATTAGAGGTGGAGGTTCATACTGTACACATAGGAATACACTGACATACCAAGGTGTGTTTCTGCTTTAAGTAATGTTTCTATACACAAAGAACCCCCTAGTACAGCAGTATTATTAGAGGTGGAGGTTCATACTGTACACATAGGAATACACTGACATACCAAGGTGTGTTTCTGCTTTAAGTAATGTTCCTATACACAAAGAACCCCCTAGTACAGCAGTATAATGAGAGGTGGAGGTTCATACTGTACACATAGGAATACACTGACAAACCAAGGTGTGTTTCTGCTTTAAGTAATGTTCCTATACACAAAGAACCCCCTAGTACAGCAGTATTATTAGAGGTGGAGGTTCATACTGTACAAATTGGAATACACTGACATACCAAGGTTTGTTTCTGCTTTAAGTAATGTTCCTATACACAAAGAAGCCCCTAGTACAGCAGTATTATTAGAGGTGGAGGTTCATACTGTACACATAGGAATACACTGACATACCAAGGTGTGTTTCTGTTTTAAGTAATGTTCCTATACACAAAGAACCCCCAAGTAAAGTAGTATTATTAGAGGTGGAGGTTCATACTGTACACATAGGAATACACTGACATACCAAGGTGTGTTTCTGCTTTAAGTAATGTTCCTATACACAAAGAACCCCCTAGTACAGCAGTATTATTAGAGGTGGAGGTTCATACTGTACACATAGGAATACACTGACATACCAAGGTGTGTTTCTGCTTTAAGTAATGTTCCTATACACAAAGAACCCCCTAGTACAGCAGTATTATTAGAGGTGGAGGTTCATACTGTACACATAGGAATACACTGACATACCAAGGTGTGTTTCTGTTTTAAGTAATGTTCCTATACACAAAGAACCCCCTAGTACAGCAGTATAATGAGAGGTGGAGGTTCATACTGTACACATAGGAATACACTGACAAACCAAGGTGTGTTTCTGCTTTAAGTAATGTTCCTATACACAAAGAACCCCCTAGTACAGCAGTATTATTAGAGGTGGAGGTTCATACTGTACACATAGGAATACACTGACATACCAAGGTGTGTTTCTGTTTTAAGTAATGTTCCTATACACAAAGAACCCCCTAGTACAGCAGTATAATGAGAGCTGGAGGTTCATACTGTACACATAGGAATACACTGACAAACCAAGGTGTGTTTCTGCTTTAAGTAATGTTCCTATACACAAAGAAGCCCCTAGTACAGCAGTATTATTAGAGGTGGAGGTTCATACTGTACACATAGGAATACACTGACATACCAAGTTGTGTTTCTGCTTTAAGTAATGTTCCTAAACACAAAGAAACCCCTAGTACAGCAGTATTATTAGCGGTGGAGGTTCATACTGTACACATAGGAATACACTGACATACCAAGGTGTGTTTCTGCTGTAGGTAATGTTCCTATACACAAAGAACCCCCTAGTGCAGCAGTATTATTAGAGGTGGAGGTTCATACTGTACACATAGGAATACACTGACATACCAAGGTGTGTTTCTGCTTTAAGTAATGTTCCTATACACAAAGAACCCCCTAGCACAGCAGTATTATTAGAGGTGGAGGTTCATACTGTACACATAGGAATACACTGACATACCAAGGTGTGTTTCTGCTTTAAGTAATGTTCCTATACACAAAGAACCCCCTAGTACAGCAGTATTATTAGAGGTGGAGGTTCATACTGTACACATAGGAATACACTGACATACCAAGGTGTGTTTCTGCTTTAAGTAATGTTTCTATACACAATGAACCCCCTAGTACAGCAGTATTATTAGAAGTGGAGGTTCATACTGTACACATAGGAATACACTGACATACCAAGGTGTGTTTCTGCTTTAAGTAATGTTCCTATACACAAAGAACCCCCTAGTACAGCAGTATTATTAGAGGTGGAGGTTCATACTGTACACATAGGAATACACTGACATACCAAGGTGTGTTTCTGCTTTAAGTAATGTTCCTATACACAAAGAACCCCCTAGTACAGCAGTATAATGAGAGGTGGAGGTTCATACTGTACACATAGGAATACACTGACAAACCAAGGTGTGTTTCTGCTTTAAGTAATGTTCCTATACACAAAGAACCCCCTAGTACAGCAGTATTATTAGAGGTGGAGGTTCATACTGTACAAATTGGAATACACTGACATACCAAGGTTTGTTTCTGCTTTAAGTAATGTTCCTATACACAAAGAAGCCCCAAGTACAGCAGTATTATTAGAGGTGGAGGTTCATACTGTACACATAGGAATACACTGACATACCAAGGTGTGTTTCTGTTTTAAGTAATGTTCCTATACACAAAGAACCCCCAAGTAAAGTAGTATTATTAGAGGTGGAGGTTCATACTGTACACATAGGAATACACTGACATACCAAGGTGTGTTTCTGCTTTAAGTAATGTTCCTATACACAAAGAACCCCCTAGTACAGCAGTATTATTAGAGGTGGAGGTTCATACTGTACACATAGGAATACACTGACATACCAAGGTGTGTTTCTGCTTTAAGTAATGTTCCTATACACAAAGAACCCCCTAGTACAGCAGTATTATTAGAGGTGGAGGTTCATACTGTACACATAGGAATACACTGACATACCAAGGTGTGTTTCTGTTTTAAGTAATGTTCCTATACACAAAGAACCCCCTAGTACAGCAGTATAATGAGAGGTGGAGGTTCATACTGTACACATAGGAATACACTGACAAACCAAGGTGTGTTTCTGCTTTAAGTAATGTTCCTATACACAAAGAACCCCCTAGTACAGCAGTATTATTAGAGGTGGAGGTTCATACTGTACAAATTGGAATACACTGACATACCAAGGTTTGTTTCTGCTTTAAGTAATGTTCCTATACACAAAGAAGCCCCTAGTACAGCAGTATTATTAGAGGTGGAGGTTCATACTGTACACATAGGAATACACTGACATACCAAGTTGTGTTTCTGCTTTAAGTAATGTTCCTAAACACAAAGAAACCCCTAGTACAGCAGTATTATTAGCGGTGGAGGTTCATACTGTACACATAGGAATACACTGACATACCAAGGTGTGTTTCTGCTGTAGGTAATGTTCCTATACACAAAGAACCCCCTAGTGCAGCAGTATTATTAGAGGTGGAGGTTCATACTGTACACATAGGAATACACTGACATACCAAGGTGTGTTTCTGCTTTAAGTAATGTTCCTATACACAAAGAACCCCCTAGCACAGCAGTATTATTAGAGGTGGAGGTTCATACTGTACACATAGGAATACACTGACATACCAAGGTGTGTTTCTGCTTTAAGTAATGTTCCTATACACAAAGAACCCCCTAGTACAGCAGTATTATTAGAGGTGGAGGTTCATACTGTACACATAGGAATACACTGACATACCAAGGTGTGTTTCTGCTTTAAGTAATGTTTCTATACACAATGAACCCCCTAGTACAGCAGTATTATTAGAAGTGGAGGTTCATACTGTACACATAGGAATACACTGACATACCAAGGTGTGTTTCTGCTTTAAGTAATGTTCCTATACACAAAGAACCCCCTAGTACTGCAGTATTATTAGAGGTGGAGGTTCATACTGTACAAATTGGAATACACTGACATACCAAGGTTTGTTTCTGCTTTAAGTAATGTTCCTATACACAAAGAAGCCCCTAGTACAGCAGTATTATTAGAGGTGGAGGTTCATACTGTACACATAGGAATACACTGACATACCAAGTTGTGTTTCTGCTTTAAGTAATGTTCCTAAACACAAAGAAACCCCTAGTACAGCAGTATTATTAGAGGTGGAGGTTCATACTGTACACATAGGTATACACTGACATACCAAGGTGTGTTTCTGCTTTAAGTAATGTTCCTATATACAAAGAACCCCCTAGTACAGCAGTATTATTAGCGGTGGAGGTTCATACTGTACACATAGGAATACACTGACATACCAAGGTGTGTTTCTGCTGTAGGTAATGTTCCTATACACAAAGAACCCCCTAGTGCAGCAGTATTATTAGAGGTGGAGGTTCGTACTGTACACAGGAATACACTGACATACCAAGGTGTGTTTCTGCTTTAAGTAATGTTCCTATACACAAAGAACCCCCTTGTACAGCAGTATAATGAGAGGTGGAGGTTCATACTGTACACATAGGAATACACTGACATACCAAGGTGTGTTTCTGCTTTAAGTAATGTTCCTATACACAAAGAACCCCCTAATACAGCAGTATTATTAGAGGTGGAGGTTCATACTGTACACATAGGAATACACTTACATACCAAGGTGTTTTTCTGCTTTAAGTAATGTTCCTATACACAAAGACCCCCCTAGTACAGCAGTATTATTAGAGGTGGAGGTTCATACTGTACACATATGAATACACTAACATACCAAGGTGTGTTTCTGCTTTAAGTAATGTTCCTATACGCAAAGAACCCCCTAGTACAGCAGTATTATTAGAGGTGGAGGTTCATACTGTACACATAGGAATACACTGACATACCAAGGTGTGTTTCTGCTTTAAGTAATGTTCCTATACACAAAGAACCCCCTAGTACAGCAGTATTTTTAGAGGTGGAGGTTCATACTGTACACATAGGAATACACTGACATACCAAGGTGTGTTTCTGCTTTAAGTAATGTTCCTATACACAAAGAACCCCCTAGTACAGCAGTATTATTAGAGGTGGAGGTTCATACTGTACACATAGGAATACACTGACATACCAAGGTGTGTTTCTGCTTTAAGTAATGTTTCTATACACAATGAACCCCCTAGTACAGCAGTATTATTAGAGGTGGAGGTTCATACTGTACACATAGGAATACACTGACATACCAAGGTGTGTTTCTGCTTTAAGTAATGTTCCTATACACAAAGAACCCCCTAGTACAGCAGTATTATTAGAGGTGGAGGTTCATACTGTACACATAGGAATACACTGACATACCAAGGTGTGTTTCTGCTTTAAGTAATGTTCCTATACACAAAGAACCCCCTAGTACAGCAGTATAATGAGAGGTAGAGGTTCATACTGTACACATAGGAATACACTGACATACCAAGGTGTGTTTCTGCTTTAAGTAATGTTCCTATACACAAAGAACCCCCTAGTACAGCAGTATTATTAGAGATGGAGGTTCATACTGTACACATAGGAATACAATGACATACCAAGGTGTGTTTCTGCTTTAAGTAATGTTCCTATACACAAAGAACCCCCTAGTACAGCAGTATAATGAGGTGGAGGTTCATACTGTACACATAGGAATACACTGACATACCAAGGTGTGTTTCTGCTTTAAGTAATGTTCCTATACACAAAGAACCCCCTAGTACAGCAGTATTATTAGAGGTGGAGGTTCATACTGTACACATAGGAATACACTGACATACCAAGGTGTGTTTCTGCTTTAAGTAATTTTCCTATACACAAAGAACCCCCTAGTACAGCAGTATTATTAGAGGTGGAGGTTCATACTGTACACATAGGAATACACTGACATACCAAGGTGTGTTTCTGCTTTAAGTAATGTTCCTATACACAAAGAACCCCCTAGTACAGCAGTATTATTAGAGGTGGAGGTTCATACTGTACACATAGGAATACACTGACATACCAAGGTGTGTTTCTGCTTTAAGTAATGTTCCTATATGCAAAGAACCCCTAGTACAGCAGTATTATTAGAGGTGGAGGTTCATACTGTACACATAGGAATACACTGACATACCAAGGTGTGTTTCTGCTTTAAGTAATGTTTCTATACACAATGAACCCCCTAGTACAGCAGTATTATTAGAGGTGGAGGTTCATACTGTACACATAGGAATACACTGGCATACCAAGGTGTGTTTCTGCTTTAAGTAATGTTCCTATACACAAAGAACCCCCTAGTACAGCAGTATTATTAGAGGTGGAGGTTCATACTGTACACATAGGAACACACTGACATACCAAGGTGTGTTTCTGCTTTAAGTAATGTTCCTATACACAAAGAACCCCCTAGTACAGCAGTATTATTAGAGGTGGAGGTTCATACTGTACACATTTGGAATACACTGACATACCAAGGTGTTTTTCTGCTTTAAGTAATGTTCCTATACACAAAGAACCCCCTAGTACAGCAGTATTATTAGAGGTGGAGGTTCATACTGTACACATAGGAATACACTGACATACCAAGGTGTGTTTCTGCTTTAAGTAATGTTCCTATACACAAGGAACCCCCTAGTACAGCAGTATTATTGGAGGTGGAGGTTCATACTGTACACATAGGAATACACTGACATACCAAGGTGTGCTTCTGCTTTAAGTAATGTTCCTATACACAATGAACCCCCTAGTACAGCAGTATCATTAGAGGTGGAGGTTCATACTGTACACATAGGAATACACTGACATACCAAGATGTGTTTCTGCTTTAAGTAATGTTCCTATACACAAAGAACCCCCAAGTACAGTAGTATTATTAGAGGTGGAGGTTCATACTGTACACATAGGAATACACTGACATACCAAGGTGTGTTTCTGCTGTAGGTAATGTTCCTATACACAAAGAACCCCCTAGTGCAGCAGTATTATTAGAGGTGGAGGTTCGTACTGTACACAGGAATACACTGACATACCAAGGTGTGTTTCTGCTTTAAGTAATGTTCCTATACACAAAGAACCCCCTTGTACAGCAGTATAATGAGAGGTGGAGGTTCATACTGTACACATAGGAATACACTGACATACCAAGGTGTGTTTCTGCTTTAAGTAATGTTCCTATACACAAAGAACCCCCTAATACAGCAGTATTATTAGAGGTGGAGGTTCATACTGTACACATATGAATACACTTACATACCAAGGTGTTTTTCTGCTTTAAGTAATGTTCCTATACACAAAGACCCCCCTAGTACAGCAGTATTATTAGAGGTGGAGGTTCATACTGTACACATATGAATACACTAACATACCAAGGTGTGTTTCTGCTTTAAGTAATGTTCCTATACGCAAAGAACCCCCTAGTACAGCAGTATTATTAGAGGTGGAGGTTCATACTGTACACATAGGAATACACTGACATACCAAGGTGTGTTTCTGCTTTAAGTAATGTTCCTATACACAAAGAACCCCCTAGTACAGCAGTATTTTTAGAGGTGGAGGTTCATACTGTACACATAGGAATACACTGACATACCAAGGTGTGTTTCTGCTTTAAGTAATGTTCCTATACACAAAGAACCCCCTAGTACAGCAGTATTATTAGAGGTGGAGGTTCATACTGTACACATAGGAATACACTGACATACCAAGGTGTGTTTCTGCTTTAAGTAATGTTTCTATACACAATGAACCCCCTAGTACAGCAGTATTATTAGAGGTGGAGGTTCATACTGTACACATAGGAATACACTGACATACCAAGGTGTGTTTCTGCTTTAAGTAATGTTCCTATACACAAAGAACCCCCTAGTACAGCAGTATTATTAGAGGTGGAGGTTCATACTGTACACATAGGAATACACTGACATACCAAGGTGTGTTTCTGCTTTAAGTAATGTTCCTATACACAAAGAACCCCCTAGTACAGCAGTATAATGAGAGGTAGAGGTTCATACTGTACACATAGGAATACACTGACATACCAAGGTGTGTTTCTGCTTTAAGTAATGTTCCTATACACAAAGAACCCCCTAGTACAGCAGTATTATTAGAGATGGAGGTTCATACTGTACACATAGGAATACAATGACATACCAAGGTGTGTTTCTGCTTTAAGTAATGTTCCTATACACAAAGAACCCCCTAGTACAGCAGTATAATGAGGTGGAGGTTCATACTGTACACATAGGAATACACTGACATACCAAGGTGTGTTTCTGCTTTAAGTAATGTTCCTATACACAAAGAACCCCCTAGTACAGCAGTATTATTAGAGGTGGAGGTTCATACTGTACACATAGGAATACACTGACATACCAAGGTGTGTTTCTGCTTTAAGTAATGTTCCTATATGCAAAGAACCCCTAGTACAGCAGTATTATTAGAGGTGGAGGTTCATACTGTACACATAGGAATACACTGACATACCAAGGTGTGTTTCTGCTTTAAGTAATGTTTCTATACACAATGAACCCCCTAGTACAGCAGTATTATTAGAGGTGGAGGTTCATACTGTACACATAGGAATACACTGGCATACCAAGGTGTGTTTCTGCTTTAAGTAATGTTCCTATACACAAAGAACCCCCTAGTACAGCAGTATTATTAGAGGTGGAGGTTCATACTGTACACATAGGAACACACTGACATACCAAGGTGTGTTTCTGCTTTAAGTAATGTTCCTATACACAAAGAACCCCCTAGTACAGCAGTATTATTAGAGGTGGAGGTTCATACTGTACACATTTGGAATACACTGACATACCAAGGTGTTTTTCTGCTTTAAGTAATGTTCCTATACACAAAGAACCCCCTAGTACAGCAGTATTATTAGAGGTGGAGGTTCATACTGTACACATAGGAATACACTGACATACCAAGGTGTGTTTCTGCTTTAAGTAATGTTCCTATACACAAGGAACCCCCTAGTACAGCAGTATTATTGGAGGTGGAGGTTCATACTGTACACATAGGAATACACTGACATACCAAGGTGTGCTTCTGCTTTAAGTAATGTTCCTATACACAATGAACCCCCTAGTACAGCAGTATCATTAGAGGTGGAGGTTCATACTGTACACATAGGAATACACTGACATACCAAGATGTGTTTCTGCTTTAAGTAATGTTCCTATACACAAAGAACCCCCAAGTACAGTAGTATTATTAGAGGTGGAGGTTCATACTGTACACATAGGAATACACTGACATACCAAGGTGTGTTTCTGCTTTAAGTAATGTTCCTATACACAAAGAACCCCCTAGTACAGCAGTATTATTAGAGGTGGAGGTTTATACTGTACACATAGGAATACACTGACATACCAAGGTGTGTTTCTGTTTTAAGTAATGTTCCTATACACAAAGAACCCCCTAGTACAGCAGTATAATGAGAGGTGGAGGTTCATACTGTACACATAGGAATACACTGACAAACCAAGGTGTGTTTCTGCTTTAAGTAATGTTCCTATACACAAAGAACCCCCTAGTACAGCAGTATTATTAGAGGTGGAGGTTCATACTGTACAAATTGGAATACACTGACATACCAAGGTTTGTTTCTGCTTTAAGTAATGTTCCTATAAACAAAGAAGCCCCTAGTACAGCAGTATTATTAGAGGTGGAGGTTCATACTGTACACATAGGAATACACTGACATACCAAGTTGTGTTTCTGCTTTAAGTAATGTTCCTATATACAAAGAACCCCCTAGTACAGCAGTATTATTAGCGGTGGAGGTTCATACTGTACACATAGGAATACACTGACATACCAAGGTCTGTTTCTGCTGTAGGTAATGTTCCTATACACAAAGAACCCCCTAGTGCAGCAGTATTATTAGAGGTGGAGGTTCATACTGTACACATAGGAATACACTGACATACCAAGGTGTGTTTCTGCTTTAAGTAATGTTCCTATACACAAAGAACCCCCTAGTACAGCAGTATTATTAGAGGTGGAGGTTCATACTGTACACATAGGAATACACTGACATACTAAGGTGTGTTTCTGCTTTAAGTAATGTTCCTATACACAAAGAACCCCCTAGTACAGCAGTATTATTAGAGGTGGAGGTTCATACTGTACACATAGGAATACACTGACATACCAAGGTGTGTTTCTGCTTTAAGTAATGTTCCTATACACAAAGAACCCCCTAGTACAGCAGTATTATTAGAGGTGGGGGTTCATACTGTACACATAGGAATACACTGACATACCAAGGTGTGTTTCTGCTTTAAGTAATGTTTCTATACACAATGAACCCCCTAGTACAGCAGTATTATTAGAAGTGGAGGTTCATACTGTACACATAGGAATACACTGACATACCAAGGTGTGTTTCTGCTTTAAGTAATGTTCCTATACACAAAGAACCCCCTAGTACAGCAGTATTATTAGAGGTGGAGGTTCATACTGTACACATAGGAATACACTGACATACCAAGGTGTGTTTCTGCTTTAAGTAATGTTCCTATACACAAAGAACCCCCTAGTACAGCAGTATAATGAGAGGTGGAGGTTCATACTGTACACATAGGAATACACTGACAAACCAAGGTGTGTTTCTGCTTTAAGTAATGTTCCTATACACAAAGAACCCCCTAGTACAGCAGTATTATTAGAGGTGGAGGTTCATACTGTAAAAAATTGGAATACACTGACATACCAAGGTTTGTTTCTGCTTTAAGTAATGTTCCTATACACAAAGAAGCCCCTAGTACAGCAGTATTATTAGAGGTGGAGGTTCATACTGTACACATAGGAATACAGTGACATACCAAGGTGTGTTTCTGCTTTAAGTAATGTTCCTATATACAAAGTACCCCCTAGTACAGCAGTATTATTAGCGGTGGAGGTTCATACTGTACACATAGGAATACACTGACATACCAAGGTGTGTTTCTGCTGTAGGTAATGTTCCTATACACAAAGAACCCCCTAGTGCAGCAGTATTATTAGAGGTGGAGGTTCGTACTGTACACAGGAATACACTGACATACCAAGGTGTGTTTCTGCTTTAAGTAATGTTCCTATACACAAAGAACCCCCTTGTACAGCAGTATAATGAGAGGTGGAGGTACATACTGTACACATAGGAATACACTGACATACCAAGTTGTGTTTCTGCTTTAAGTGATGTTCCTATACACAAAGAACCCCCGTAGTACAGCAGTATTATTAGAGGTTGAGGTTCATACTGTACACATAGGAATACACTGACATACCAAGGTGTGTTTCTGCTTTAAGTAATGTTCCTATATGCAAAGAACCCCTAGTACAGCAGTATTATTAGAGGTGGAGGTTCATACTGTACACATAGGAATACACTGACATACCAAGGTGTGTTTCTGCTTTAAGTAATGTTTCTATACACAATGAACCCCCTAGTACAGCAGTATTATTAGAGGTGGAGGTTCATACTGTACACATAGGAATACACTGGCATACCAAGGTGTGTTTCTGCTTTAAGTAATGTTCCTATACACAAAGAACCCCCTAGTACAGCAGTATTATTAGAGGTGGAGGTTCATACTGTACACATAGGAACACACTGACATACCAAGGTGTGTTTCTGCTTTAAGTAATGTTCCTATACACAAAGAACCCCCTAGTACAGCAGTATTATTAGAGGTGGAGGTTCATACTGTACACATTTGGAATACACTGACATACCAAGGTGTTTTTCTGCTTTAAGTAATGTTCCTATACACAAAGAACCCCCTAGTACAGCAGTATTATTAGAGGTGGAGGTTCATACTGTACACATAGGAATACACTGACATACCAAGGTGTGTTTCTGCTTTAAGTAATGTTCCTATACACAAGGAACCCCCTAGTACAGCAGTATTATTGGAGGTGGAGGTTCATACTGTACACATAGGAATACACTGACATACCAAGGTGTGCTTCTGCTTTAAGTAATGTTCCTATACACAATGAACCCCCTAGTACAGCAGTATCATTAGAGGTGGAGGTTCATACTGTACACATAGGAATACACTGACATACCAAGATGTGTTTCTGCTTTAAGTAATGTTCCTATACACAAAGAACCCCCAAGTACAGTAGTATTATTAGAGGTGGAGGTTCATACTGTACACATAGGAATACACTGACATACCAAGGTGTGTTTCTGCTTTAAGTAATGTTCCTATACACAAAGAACCCCCTAGTACAGCAGTATTATTAGAGGTGGAGGTTTATACTGTACACATAGGAATACACTGACATACCAAGGTGTGTTTCTGTTTTAAGTAATGTTCCTATACACAAAGAACCCCCTAGTACAGCAGTATAATGAGAGGTGGAGGTTCATACTGTACACATAGGAATACACTGACAAACCAAGGTGTGTTTCTGCTTTAAGTAATGTTCCTATACACAAAGAACCCCCTAGTACAGCAGTATTATTAGAGGTGGAGGTTCATACTGTACAAATTGGAATACACTGACATACCAAGGTTTGTTTCTGCTTTAAGTAATGTTCCTATAAACAAAGAAGCCCCTAGTACAGCAGTATTATTAGAGGTGGAGGTTCATACTGTACACATAGGAATACACTGACATACCAAGTTGTGTTTCTGCTTTAAGTAATGTTCCTATATACAAAGAACCCCCTAGTACAGCAGTATTATTAGCGGTGGAGGTTCATACTGTACACATAGGAATACACTGACATACCAAGGTCTGTTTCTGCTGTAGGTAATGTTCCTATACACAAAGAACCCCCTAGTGCAGCAGTATTATTAGAGGTGGAGGTTCATACTGTACACATAGGAATACACTGACATACCAAGGTGTGTTTCTGCTTTAAGTAATGTTCCTATACACAAAGAACCCCCTAGTACAGCAGTATTATTAGAGGTGGAGGTTCATACTGTACACATAGGAATACACTGACATACCAAGGTGTGTTTCTGCTTTAAGTAATGTTTCTATACACAATGAACCCCCTAGTACAGCAGTATTATTAGAGGTGGAGGTTCATACTGTACACATAGGAATACACTGACATACCAAGGTGTGTTTCTGCTTTAAGTAATGTTCCTATACACAAAGAACCCCCTAGTACAGCAGTATTATTAGAGGTGGAGGTTCATACTGTACACATAGGAATACACTGACATACCAAGGTGTGTTTCTGCTTTAAGTAATGTTCCTATACACAAAGAACCCCCTAGTACAGCAGTATAATGAGAGGTAGAGGTTCATACTGTACACATAGGAATACACTGACATACCAAGGTGTGTTTCTGCTTTAAGTAATGTTCCTATACACAAAGAACCCCCTAGTACAGCAGTATTATTAGAGATGGAGGTTCATACTGTACACATAGGAATACAATGACATACCAAGGTGTGTTTCTGCTTTAAGTAATGTTCCTATACACAAAGAACCCCCTAGTACAGCAGTATAATGAGGTGGAGGTTCATACTGTACACATAGGAATACACTGACATACCAAGGTGTGTTTCTGCTTTAAGTAATGTTCCTATACACAAAGAACCCCCTAGTACAGCAGTATTATTAGAGGTGGAGGTTCATACTGTACACATAGGAATACACTGACATACCAAGGTGTGTTTCTGCTTTAAGTAATGTTCCTATATGCAAAGAACCCCTAGTACAGCAGTATTATTAGAGGTGGAGGTTCATACTGTACACATAGGAATACACTGACATACCAAGGTGTGTTTCTGCTTTAAGTAATGTTTCTATACACAATGAACCCCCTAGTACAGCAGTATTATTAGAGGTGGAGGTTCATACTGTACACATAGGAATACACTGGCATACCAAGGTGTGTTTCTGCTTTAAGTAATGTTCCTATACACAAAGAACCCCCTAGTACAGCAGTATTATTAGAGGTGGAGGTTCATACTGTACACATAGGAACACACTGACATACCAAGGTGTGTTTCTGCTTTAAGTAATGTTCCTATACACAAAGAACCCCCTAGTACAGCAGTATTATTAGAGGTGGAGGTTCATACTGTACACATTTGGAATACACTGACATACCAAGGTGTTTTTCTGCTTTAAGTAATGTTCCTATACACAAAGAACCCCCTAGTACAGCAGTATTATTAGAGGTGGAGGTTCATACTGTACACATAGGAATACACTGACATACCAAGGTGTGTTTCTGCTTTAAGTAATGTTCCTATACACAAGGAACCCCCTAGTACAGCAGTATTATTGGAGGTGGAGGTTCATACTGTACACATAGGAATACACTGACATACCAAGGTGTGCTTCTGCTTTAAGTAATGTTCCTATACACAATGAACCCCCTAGTACAGCAGTATCATTAGAGGTGGAGGTTCATACTGTACACATAGGAATACACTGACATACCAAGATGTGTTTCTGCTTTAAGTAATGTTCCTATACACAAAGAACCCCCAAGTACAGTAGTATTATTAGAGGTGGAGGTTCATACTGTACACATAGGAATACACTGACATACCAAGGTGTGTTTCTGCTTTAAGTAATGTTCCTATACACAAAGAACCCCCTAGTACAGCAGTATTATTAGAGGTGGAGGTTTATACTGTACACATAGGAATACACTGACATACCAAGGTGTGTTTCTGTTTTAAGTAATGTTCCTATACACAAAGAACCCCCTAGTACAGCAGTATAATGAGAGGTGGAGGTTCATACTGTACACATAGGAATACACTGACAAACCAAGGTGTGTTTCTGCTTTAAGTAATGTTCCTATACACAAAGAACCCCCTAGTACAGCAGTATTATTAGAGGTGGAGGTTCATACTGTACAAATTGGAATACACTGACATACCAAGGTTTGTTTCTGCTTTAAGTAATGTTCCTATAAACAAAGAAGCCCCTAGTACAGCAGTATTATTAGAGGTGGAGGTTCATACTGTACACATAGGAATACACTGACATACCAAGTTGTGTTTCTGCTTTAAGTAATGTTCCTATATACAAAGAACCCCCTAGTACAGCAGTATTATTAGCGGTGGAGGTTCATACTGTACACATAGGAATACACTGACATACCAAGGTCTGTTTCTGCTGTAGGTAATGTTCCTATACACAAAGAACCCCCTAGTGCAGCAGTATTATTAGAGGTGGAGGTTCATACTGTACACATAGGAATACACTGACATACCAAGGTGTGTTTCTGCTTTAAGTAATGTTCCTATACACAAAGAACCCCCTAGTACAGCAGTATTATTAGAGGTGGAGGTTCATACTGTACACATAGGAATACACTGACATACTAAGGTGTGTTTCTGCTTTAAGTAATGTTCCTATACACAAAGAACCCCCTAGTACAGCAGTATTATTAGAGGTGGAGGTTCATACTGTACACATAGGAATACACTGACATACCAAGGTGTGTTTCTGCTTTAAGTAATGTTCCTATACACAAAGAACCCCCTAGTACAGCAGTATTATTAGAGGTGGGGGTTCATACTGTACACATAGGAATACACTGACATACCAAGGTGTGTTTCTGCTTTAAGTAATGTTTCTATACACAATGAACCCCCTAGTACAGCAGTATTATTAGAAGTGGAGGTTCATACTGTACACATAGGAATACACTGACATACCAAGGTGTGTTTCTGCTTTAAGTAATGTTCCTATACACAAAGAACCCCCTAGTACAGCAGTATTATTAGAGGTGGAGGTTCATACTGTACACATAGGAATACACTGACATACCAAGGTGTGTTTCTGCTTTAAGTAATGTTCCTATACACAAAGAACCCCCTAGTACAGCAGTATAATGAGAGGTGGAGGTTCATACTGTACACATAGGAATACACTGACAAACCAAGGTGTGTTTCTGCTTTAAGTAATGTTCCTATACACAAAGAACCCCCTAGTACAGCAGTATTATTAGAGGTGGAGGTTCATACTGTAAAAAATTGGAATACACTGACATACCAAGGTTTGTTTCTGCTTTAAGTAATGTTCCTATACACAAAGAAGCCCCTAGTACAGCAGTATTATTAGAGGTGGAGGTTCATACTGTACACATAGGAATACAGTGACATACCAAGGTGTGTTTCTGCTTTAAGTAATGTTCCTATATACAAAGTACCCCCTAGTACAGCAGTATTATTAGCGGTGGAGGTTCATACTGTACACATAGGAATACACTGACATACCAAGGTGTGTTTCTGCTGTAGGTAATGTTCCTATACACAAAGAACCCCCTAGTGCAGCAGTATTATTAGAGGTGGAGGTTCGTACTGTACACAGGAATACACTGACATACCAAGGTGTGTTTCTGCTTTAAGTAATGTTCCTATACACAAAGAACCCCCTTGTACAGCAGTATAATGAGAGGTGGAGGTACATACTGTACACATAGGAATACACTGACATACCAAGTTGTGTTTCTGCTTTAAGTGATGTTCCTATACACAAAGAACCCCCGTAGTACAGCAGTATTATTAGAGGTTGAGGTTCATACTGTACACATAGGAATACACTGACATACCAAGGTGTGTTTCTGCTTTAAGTAATGTTCCTATATGCAAAGAACCCCTAGTACAGCAGTATTATTAGAGGTGGAGGTTCATACTGTACACATAGGAATACACTGACATACCAAGGTGTGTTTCTGCTTTAAGTAATGTTTCTATACACAATGAACCCCCTAGTACAGCAGTATTATTAGAGGTGGAGGTTCATACTGTACACATAGGAATACACTGGCATACCAAGGTGTGTTTCTGCTTTAAGTAATGTTCCTATACACAAAGAACCCCCTAGTACAGCAGTATTATTAGAGGTGGAGGTTCATACTGTACACATAGGAACACACTGACATACCAAGGTGTGTTTCTGCTTTAAGTAATGTTCCTATACACAAAGAACCCCCTAGTACAGCAGTATTATTAGAGGTGGAGGTTCATACTGTACACATTTGGAATACACTGACATACCAAGGTGTTTTTCTGCTTTAAGTAATGTTCCTATACACAAAGAACCCCCTAGTACAGCAGTATTATTAGAGGTGGAGGTTCATACTGTACACATAGGAATACACTGACATACCAAGGTGTGTTTCTGCTTTAAGTAATGTTCCTATACACAAGGAACCCCCTAGTACAGCAGTATTATTGGAGGTGGAGGTTCATACTGTACACATAGGAATACACTGACATACCAAGGTGTGCTTCTGCTTTAAGTAATGTTCCTATACACAATGAACCCCCTAGTACAGCAGTATCATTAGAGGTGGAGGTTCATACTGTACACATAGGAATACACTGACATACCAAGATGTGTTTCTGCTTTAAGTAATGTTCCTATACACAAAGAACCCCCAAGTACAGTAGTATTATTAGAGGTGGAGGTTCATACTGTACACATAGGAATACACTGACATACCAAGGTGTGTTTCTGCTTTAAGTAATGTTCCTATACACAAAGAACCCCCTAGTACAGCAGTATTATTAGAGGTGGAGGTTTATACTGTACACATAGGAATACACTGACATACCAAGGTGTGTTTCTGTTTTAAGTAATGTTCCTATACACAAAGAACCCCCTAGTACAGCAGTATAATGAGAGGTGGAGGTTCATACTGTACACATAGGAATACACTGACAAACCAAGGTGTGTTTCTGCTTTAAGTAATGTTCCTATACACAAAGAACCCCCTAGTACAGCAGTATTATTAGAGGTGGAGGTTCATACTGTACAAATTGGAATACACTGACATACCAAGGTTTGTTTCTGCTTTAAGTAATGTTCCTATAAACAAAGAAGCCCCTAGTACAGCAGTATTATTAGAGGTGGAGGTTCATACTGTACACATAGGAATACACTGACATACCAAGTTGTGTTTCTGCTTTAAGTAATGTTCCTATATACAAAGAACCCCCTAGTACAGCAGTATTATTAGCGGTGGAGGTTCATACTGTACACATAGGAATACACTGACATACCAAGGTCTGTTTCTGCTGTAGGTAATGTTCCTATACACAAAGAACCCCCTAGTGCAGCAGTATTATTAGAGGTGGAGGTTCATACTGTACACATAGGAATACACTGACATACCAAGGTGTGTTTCTGCTTTAAGTAATGTTCCTATACACAAAGAACCCCCTAGTACAGCAGTATTATTAGAGGTGGAGGTTCATACTGTACACATAGGAATACACTGACATACTAAGGTGTGTTTCTGCTTTAAGTAATGTTCCTATACACAAAGAACCCCCTAGTACAGCAGTATTATTAGAGGTGGAGGTTCATACTGTACACATAGGAATACACTGACATACCAAGGTGTGTTTCTGCTTTAAGTAATGTTCCTATACACAAAGAACCCCCTAGTACAGCAGTATTATTAGAGGTGGGGGTTCATACTGTACACATAGGAATACACTGACATACCAAGGTGTGTTTCTGCTTTAAGTAATGTTTCTATACACAATGAACCCCCTAGTACAGCAGTATTATTAGAAGTGGAGGTTCATACTGTACACATAGGAATACACTGACATACCAAGGTGTGTTTCTGCTTTAAGTAATGTTCCTATACACAAAGAACCCCCTAGTACAGCAGTATTATTAGAGGTGGAGGTTCATACTGTACACATAGGAATACACTGACATACCAAGGTGTGTTTCTGCTTTAAGTAATGTTCCTATACACAAAGAACCCCCTAGTACAGCAGTATAATGAGAGGTGGAGGTTCATACTGTACACATAGGAATACACTGACAAACCAAGGTGTGTTTCTGCTTTAAGTAATGTTCCTATACACAAAGAACCCCCTAGTACAGCAGTATTATTAGAGGTGGAGGTTCATACTGTAAAAAATTGGAATACACTGACATACCAAGGTTTGTTTCTGCTTTAAGTAATGTTCCTATACACAAAGAAGCCCCTAGTACAGCAGTATTATTAGAGGTGGAGGTTCATACTGTACACATAGGAATACAGTGACATACCAAGGTGTGTTTCTGCTTTAAGTAATGTTCCTATATACAAAGTACCCCCTAGTACAGCAGTATTATTAGCGGTGGAGGTTCATACTGTACACATAGGAATACACTGACATACCAAGGTGTGTTTCTGCTGTAGGTAATGTTCCTATACACAAAGAACCCCCTAGTGCAGCAGTATTATTAGAGGTGGAGGTTCGTACTGTACACAGGAATACACTGACATACCAAGGTGTGTTTCTGCTTTAAGTAATGTTCCTATACACAAAGAACCCCCTTGTACAGCAGTATAATGAGAGGTGGAGGTTCATACTGTACACATAGGAATACACTGACATACCAAGGTGTGTTTCTGCTTTAAGTAATGTTCCTATACACAAAGAACCCCCTAATACAGCAGTATTATTAGAGGTGGAGGTTCATACTGTACACATAGGAATACACTTACATACCAAGGTGTTTTTCTGCTTTAAGTAATGTTCCTATACACAAAGACCCCCCTAGTACAGCAGTATTATTAGAGGTGGAGGTTCATACTGTACACATATGAATACACTAACATACCAAGGTGTGTTTCTGCTTTAAGTAATGTTCCTATACGCAAAGAACCCCCTAGTACAGCAGTATTATTAGAGGTGGAGGTTCATACTGTACACATAGGAATACACTGACATACCAAGGTGTGTTTCTGCTTTAAGTAATGTTCCTATACACAAAGAACCCCCTAGTACAGCAGTATTTTTAGAGGTGGAGGTTCATGCTGTACACATAGGAATACACTGACATACCAAGGTGTGTTTCTGCTTTAAGTAATGTTCCTATACACAAAGAACCCCCTAGTACAGCAGTATTATTAGAGGTGGAGGTTCATACTGTACACATAGGAATACACTGACATACCAAGGTGTGTTTCTGCTTTAAGTAATGTTTCTATACACAATGAACCCCCTAGTACAGCAGTATTATTAGAGGTGGAGGTTCATACTGTACACATAGGAATACACTGACATACCAAGGTGTGTTTCTGCTTTAAGTAATGTTCCTATACACAAAGAACCCCCTAGTACAGCAGTATTATTAGAGGTGGAGGTTCATACTGTACACATAGGAATACACTGACATACCAAGGTGTGTTTCTGCTTTAAGTAATGTTCCTATACACAAAGAACCCCCTTGTACAGCAGTATAATGAGAGGTGGAGGTTCATACTGTACACATATGAATACACTGACATACCAAGGTGTGTTTCTGCTTTAAGTAATATTCCTATACACAAAGAACCCCCTAATACAGCAGTATTATTAGAGGTGGAGGTTCATACTGTACACATAGGAATACACTAACATACCAAGGTGTGTTTCTGCTTTAAGTAATGTTCCTATACACAAAGAACCCCTTAGTACAGCAGTATTATGAGAGGTGGAGGTTCATACTGTATACATAGGAATACACTGACATACCAAGGTGTGTTTCTGCTTTAAGTAATGTTCCTATACACAAAGAACCCCCCCAGTACAGATGTATTATTAGAGGTGGAGGTTCATACTGTACACATAGGAATACACTGACATACCAAGGTGTTTTTTTGCTTTAAGTAATGTTTCTATATACAAAGAACCCCCTAGTACAGCAGTATTATTAGAGGTGGAGGTTCATACTGTACACATAGGAATACACTGATATACCAAGGTTTGTTTCTGCTTTAAGTAATGTTCCTATACGCAAAGAACCCCCTAGTACAGCAGTATTATTAGAGGTGGAGGTTCATACTGTACACATAGGAATACACTGACATACCAAGGTGTGTTTCTGCTTTAAGTAATGTTCCTATACACAAAGAACCCCTTAGTACAGCAGTATTATGAGAGGTGGAGGTTCATACTGTACACATAGGAATACACTGACATACCAAGGTGTGTTTCTGCTTTAAGTAATGTTCCTATACGCAAAGAACCCCCTAGTACAGCAGTATTATTAGAGGTGGAGGTTCATACTGTACACATAGGAATACACTGACATACCAAGGTGTGTTTCTGCTTTAAGTAATGTTCCTATACACAAATAACCCCCTAGTACAGCAGTATTATTAGATGTGGAGGTTCATACTGTACACATAGGAATACACTGACATACCAAGGTGTGTTTCTGCTTTAAGTAATGTTTCTATACACAATGAATCCCCTAGTACAGCAGTATTATTAGAGGTGGAGGTTCATACTGTACACATAGGAATACACTGACATACCAAGGTGTGTTTCTGCTTTAAGTAATGTTCCTATACACAAAGAACCCCCTAGTACAGCAGTATTATTAGAGGTGGAGGTTCATACTGTACACATAGGAATACACTGACATACCAAGGTGTGTTTCTGCTTTAAGTAATGTTCGTATACACAAAGAACCCCCTTGTACAGCAGTATAATGAGAGGTGGAGGTTCATACTGTACACACAGGAATACACTGACATACCAAGGTGTGTTTCTGCTTTAAGTAATGTTCCTATACACAAAGAACCCCCCTAATACAGCAGTATTATTAGAGGTGGAGGTTCATACTGTACACATAGGAATACACTGACATACCAAGGTGTGTTTCTGCTTTAAGTAATGTTTCTATACACAATGAACCCCCTAGTACAGCAGTATTATTAGAGGTGGAGGTTCATACTGTACACATAGGAATACACTGACATACCAAGGTGTGTTTCTGCTTTAAGTAATGTTCCTATACACAAAGAACCCCCTAGTACAGCAGTATTATTAGAAGTGGAGGTTCATACTGTACACATAGGAATACACTGACATACCAAGGTGTGTTTCTGCTTTAAGTAATGTTCCTATACACAAAGAACCCCCTTGTACAGCAGTATAATGAGAGGTGGAGGTTCATACTGTACACATATGAATACACTGACATACCAAGGTGTGTTTCTGCTTTAAGTAATATTCCTATACACAAAGAACCCCCTAATACAGCAGTATTATTAGAGGTGGAGGTTCATACTGTACACATAGGAATACACTAACATACCAAGGTGTGTTTCTGCTTTAAGTAATGTTCCTATACACAAAGAACCCCTTAGTACAGCAGTATTATGAGAGGTGGAGGTTCATACTGTATACATAGGAATACACTGACATACCAAGGTGTGTTTCTGCTTTAAGTAATGTTCCTATATACAAAGAACCCCCCAGTACAGCTGTATTATTAGAGGTGGAGGTTCATACTGTACACATAGGAATACACTGACATACCAAGGTGGTTTTTTGCTTTAAGTAATGTTTCTATATACAAAGAACCCCCTAGTACAGCAGTATTATTAGAGGTGGAGGTTCATACTGTACACATAGGAATACACTGATATACCAAGGTGTGTTTCTGCTTTAAGTAATGTTCCTATACGCAAAGAACCCCCTAGTACAGCAGTATTATTAGAGGTGGAGGTTCATACTGTACACATAGGAATACACTGACATACCAAGGTGTGTTTCTGCTTTAAGTAATGTTCCTATACACAAAGAACCCCTTAGTACAGCAGTATTATGAGAGGTGGAGGTTCATACTGTACACATAGGAATACACTGACATACCAAGGTGTGTTTCTGCTTTAAGTAATGTTCCTATACGCAAAGAACCCCCTAGTACAGCAGTATTATTAGAGGTGGAGGTTCATACAGTACACATAGGAATACACTGACATACCAAGGTGTGTTTCTGCTTTAAGTAATGTTTCTATACACAATGAATCCCCTAGTACAGCAGTATTATTAGAGGTGGAGGTTCATACTGTACACATAGGAATACACTGACATACCAAGGTGTGTTCTGCTTTAAGTAATGTTCCTATACACAAAGAACCCCCTTGTACAGCAGTATAATGAGAGGTGGAGGTTCATACTGTACACATAGGAATACACTGACATACCAAGGTGTGTTTCTGCTTTAAGTAATGTTCCTATACACAAAGAACCCCCCTAATACAGCAGTATTATTAGAGGTGGAGGTTCATACTGTACACATAGGAATACACTGACATACCAAGGTGTGTTTCTGCTTTAAGTAATGTTCCTATACACAAAGAACCCCCTAGTACAGCAGTATTATGAGAGGTGGAGGTTCATACTGTACACATAGGAATACACTGACATACCAAGGTGTGTTTCTGCTTTAAGTAATGTTCCTATACACAAAGAACCCCCCAGTACAGCAGTATTATTAGAGGTGGAGGTTCATACTGTACACATAGGAATACACTGACATACCAAGGTGTTTTTCTGCTTTAAGTAATGTTCCTATACACAAAGAACCCCCTAGTACAGCAGTATTATTAGAGGTGAAGGTTCATACTGTACACATAGGAATACACTGACATACCAAGGTGTGTTTCTGCTTTAAGTAATGTTCCTATACACAAAGAACCCCCTAATACAGCAGTATTATTAGAGGTGGAGGTTCATACTGTACACATAGGAATACACTAACATACCAAGGTGTGTTTCTGCTTTAAGTAATGTTCCTATACACAAAGAACCCCCTAGTACAGCAGTATTATGAGAGGTTGAGGTTCATACTGTACACATAGGAATACACTGACATACCAAGGTGTGTTTCTGCTTTAAGTAATGTTCCTATACACAAAGAAACCCCCAGTACAGCAGTATTATTAGAGGTGGAGGTTCATACTGTACACATAGGAATACACTGACATACCAAGGTGTTTTTCTGCTTTAAGTAATGTTCCTATACACAAAGAACCCCCTAGTTCAGCAGTATTATTAGAGGTGGAGGTTCATACTGTACACATAGGAATACACTGACATACCAAGGTGTGTTTCTGCTTTAAGTAATTTTCCTATACACAAAGAACCCCCTAGTACAGCAGTATTATTAGAGGTGGAGGTTCATACTGTACACATAGGAATACACTGACATACCAAGGTGTGCTTCTGCTTTAAGTAATTTTCCTATACACAAAGAACCCCCTAGTACAGCAGTATTATTAGAGGTGGAGGTTCATACTGTACACATATGAATACACTGACATACCAAGGTGTGTTTCAGATTTAAGTAATGTTCCTATATACAAAGAACCCCCTAGTACAGCAGTATTATTAGCGGTGGAGGTTCATACTGTACACATAGGAATACACTGACATACCAAGGTGTGTTTCTGCTGTAGGTAATGTTCCTATACACAAAGAACCCCCTAGTACTGCAGTATTATTAGAGGTTGAGGTTCATACTGTACACATAGGAATACACTGACATACCAAGGTGTGTTTCTGCTTTAAGTAATGTTCCTATACACAAAGAACCCCCTTTTACAGCAGTATAATGAGAGGTGGAGGTTCATACTGTACACATAGGAATACACTGACATACCAAGGTGTGTTTCTGCTTTAAGTAATGTTCCTATACACAGAGAACCCCCTAATACAGCAGTATTATTAGGGTTGGAGGTTCATACTGTACACATAGGAATACACTAACATACCAAGGTGTGTTTCTGCTTTAAGTAATGTTCCTATACACAAAGAACCCCCTAGTACAGCAGTATTATGAGAGGTTGAGGTTCATACTGTACACATAGGAATACACTGACATACCAAGGTGTGTTTCTGCTTTAAGTAATGTTCCTATACACAAAGAAACCCCCAGTACAGCAGTATTATTAGAGGTGGAGGTTCATACTGTACACATAGGAATACACTGACATACCAAGGTGTTTTTCTGCTTTAAGTAATGTTCCTATACACAAAGAACCCCCTAGTACAACAGTATTATTAGAGGTGGAGGTTCATACTGTACACATAGGAATACACTGACATACCAAGGTGTGTTTCTGCTTTAAGTAATGTTTCTATACACAATGAACCCCCTAGTACAGCAGTATTATTAGAGGTGGAGGTTCATGCTGTACACATGGGAATACACTGACATACCAAGGTGTGTTTCTGCTTTAAGTAATGTTCCTATACACAAAGAACCCCCTAGTACAGCAGTATTATTAGAGGTGGAGGTTCATACTGTACACATAGGAATACACTGACATACCAAGGTGTGTTTCTGCTTTAAGTAATGTTCCTATACACAAAGAACCCACTAGTACAGCAGTATTATCAGAGGTGGATGTTCATACTGTACACATAGGAATACACTGACCTACCAAGGTGTGTTTCTGCTTTAAGTTATTTTCCTATACACAAAGAACCCCCTAGTACAGCAGTATTATTAGAGGTGGAGGTTCATACTGTACACATAGGAATACACTGACATACCAAGGTGTGTTTCTGCTTTAAGTAATGTTCCTATACACAAAGAACCCCCTAGTACAGCAGTATTATTAGAGGTGGAGGTTCATACTGTACACATAGGAATACACTGACATACCAAGGTGTGTTTCTGCTTTAAGTAATGTTCCTATACGCAATGAACCCCCTAGTACAGCAGTATTATTAGAGGTGGAGGTTCATACTGTACACATAGGAATACACTGACATACCAAGGTGTGTTTCTGCTTTAAGTAATGTTCCTATACACAAAGAACCCCCTAGTACAGCAGTATTATTAGAGGTGGAGGTTCATACTGTACACATAGGAATACACTGACATACCAAGGTGTGTTTCTGCTTTAAGTAATGTTTCTATACACAATGAACCCCCTAGTACAGCAGTATTATTAGAGGTGGAGGTTCATGCTGTACACATGGGAATACACTGACATACCAAGGTGTGTTTCTGCTTTAAGTAATGTTCCTATACACAACGAACCCCCTAGTACAGCAGTATTATTAGAGGTGGAGGTTCATACTGTACACATAGGAATACACTGACATACCAAGGTGTGTTTCTGCTTTAAGTAATGTTCCTATACACAAAGAACCCCCTAGTACAGCAGTATTATTAGAGGTGGAGGTTCATACTGTACACATAGGAATACACTGACATACCAAGGTGTGTTTCTGCTTTAAGTAATGTTCCTATACACAAAGAACCCACTAGTACAGCAGTATTATCAGAGGTGGATGTTCATACTGTACACATAGGAATACACTGACCTACCAAGGTGTGTTTCTGCTTTAAGTTATTTTCCTATACACAAAGAACCCCCTAGTACAGCAGTATTATTAGAGGTGGAGGTTCATACTGTACACATAGGAATACACTGACATACCAAGTTGTGCTTCTGCTTTAAGTAATTTTCCTATACACAAAGAACCCCCTAGTACAGCAGTATTATTAGAGGTGGAGGTTCATACTGTACACATAGGAATACACTGACATACCAAGGTGTGTTTCTGCTTTAAGTAATGTTCCTATACACAAAGAACCCCCTAGTACAGCAGTATTATTAGAGGTGGAGGTTCATACTGTACACATAGGAATACACTGACATACCAAGGTGTGTTTCTGCTTTAAGTAATGTTCCTATACACAAAGAACCCCCGTAGTACAGCAGTATTATTAGAGGTGGAGGTTCATACTGTACACATAGGAATACACTGACATACCAAGGTGTGTTTCTGCTTTAAGTAATGTTCCTATACACAAAGAACCCCCTAGTACAGCAGTATTATTAGAGGTGGATGTTCATACTGTACACATAGGAATACACTGACATACCAAGGTGTGTTTCTGCTTTAAGTAATGTTCCTATACACAAAGAACCCCCTAGTACAGCAGTATTATTAGAGGTGGATGTTCATACTGTACACATAGGAATACACTGACATACCAAGGTGTGTTTCTGCTTTAAGTAATTTTCCTATACACAAAGAACCCCCTAGTACAGCAGAATTATTAGAGGTGGAGGTTCATACTGTACACATAGGAATACACTGACATACCAAGGTGTGCTTCTGCTTTAAGTAATTTTCCTATACACAAAGAACCCCCTAGTACAGCAGTATTATTAGAGGTGGAGGTTCATACTGTAAACATTGGAATACACTGACATACCAAGGTGTGTTTCAGATTTAAGTAATGTTCCTATATACAAAGAACCCCCTAGTACAGCAGTATTATTAGCGGTGGAGGTTCATACTGTACACATAGAAATACACTGACATACCAAGGTGTGTTTCTGCTGTAGGTAATGTTCCTATACACAAAGAACCCCCTAGTACAGCAGTATTATTAGAGGTGGAGGTTCATACTGTACACATAGGAATACACTGACATACCAAGGTGTGTTTCTGCTTTAAGTAATGTTCCTATACACAAAGAACCCCCTTGTACAGCAGTATAATGAGAGGTGGAGGTTCATACTGTACACATAGGAATACACTGACATACCAAGGTGTGTTTCTGCTTTAAGTAATGTTCCTATACACAAAGAACCCCCTAATATAGCAGTATTATTAGTGGTGGAGGTTCATACTGTACACATAGGAATACACTAACATACCAAGGTGTGTTTCTGCTTTAAGTAATGTTCCTATACACAAAGAACCCCCTAGTACAGCAGTATTATTAGAGGTGGAGGTTCATACTGTACACATAGGAATACACTGACATACCAAGGTGTGTTTCTGCTTTAAGTAATGTTCCTATACACAAAGAACCCCCTAGTACAGCAGTAATATTAGAGGTGGAGGTTCATACTGTACACATAGGAATACACTGACATACCAAGGTGTGTTTCTGCTTTAAGTAATGTTCCTATACACAAAGAACCCCCTAGTACAGCAGTATTATTAGAGGTGGATGTTCATACTGTACACATAGGAATACACTGACATACCAAGGTGTGTTTCTGCTTTAAGTAATTTTCCTATACACAAAGAACCCCCTAGTACAGCAGAATTATTAGAGGTGGAGGTTCATACTGTACACATAGGAATACACTGACATACCAAGGTGTGCTTCTGCTTTAAGTAATTTTCCTATACACAAAGAACCCCCTAGTACAGCAGTATTATTAGAGGTGGAGGTTCATACTGTAAACATAGGAATACACTGACATACCAAGGTGTGTTTCAGATTTAAGTAATGTCCCTATATACAAAGAACCCCCTAGTACAGCAGTATTATTAGTGGTGGAGGTTCATACTGTACACATAGGAATACACTGACATACCAAGGTGTATTTCTGCTGTAGGTAATGTTCCTATACACAAAGAACCCCCTAGTACAGCAGTATTATTAGAGGTGGAGGTTCATACTGTACACATAGGAATACACTGACATACCAAGGTGTGTTTCTGCTTTAAGTAATGTTCCTATACACAAAGAACCCCCTTGTACAGCAGTATAATGAGAGGTGGAGGTTCATACTGTACACATAGGAATACACTGACATACCAAGGTGTGTTTCTGCTTTAAGTAATGTTCCTATACACAAAGAACCCCCTAATATAGCAGTATTATTAGAGGTGGAGGTTCATACTGTACACATAGGAATACACTAACATACCAAGGTGTGTTTCTGCTTTAAGTAATGTTCCTATACACAAAGAACCCCCTAGTACAGCAGTATTATTAGAGGTGGAGGTTCATACTGTACACATAGGAATACACTGACATACCAAGGTGTGTTTCTGCTTTAAGTAATGTTCCTATACGCAAAGAACCCCCTAGTACAGCAGTATTATTAGAGGTGGAGGTTCATACTGTACACATAGGAATACACTGACATACCAAGGTGTGTTTCTGCTTTAAGTAATGTTCCTATACACAAAGAACCCCCTAGTACAGCAGTATTATTAGAGGTGGAGGTTCATACTGTACACATAGGAATACACTGACATACCAAGGTGTGTTTCTGCTTTAAGTAATGTTTCTATACACAATGAACCCCCTAGTACAGCAGTATTATTAGAGGTGGAGGTTCATACTGTACACATAGGAATACACTGACATACCAAGGTGTGTTTCTGCTTTAAGTAATGTTCCTATACACAAAGAACCCCCTAGTACAGCAGTATTATTAGAGGTGGAGGTTCATACTGTACACATAGGAATACACTGACATACCAAGGTGTGTTTCTGCTTTAAGTAATGTTCCTATACACAAAGAACCCCCTAGTACAGCAGTATTATTAGAGGTGGAGGTTCATACTGTACACATAGGAATACACTGACATACCAAGGTGCGTTTCTGCTTTAAGTAATGTTCCTATACACAAAGAACCCACTAGTACAGCAGTATTATTAGAGGTGGATGTTCATACTGTACACATAGGAATACACTGACCTACCAAGGTGTGTTTCTGCTTTAAGTTATTTTCCTATACACAAAGAACCCCCTAGTACAGCAGTATTATTAGAGGTGGAGGTTCATACTGTACACATAGGAATACACTGACATACCAAGGTGTGTTTCTGCTTTAAGTAATGTTCCTATACACAAAGAACCCCCTAATACAGCAGTATTATTAGAGGTGGAGGTTCATACTGTACACATAGGAATACACTAACATACCAAGGTGTGTTTCTGCTTTAAGTAATGTTCCTATACACAAAGAACCCCCTAGTACAGCAGTATTATTAGAGGTGGAGGTTCATACTGTACACATAGGAATACACTGACATACCTAGGTGTGTTTCTGCTTTAAGTAATGTTCCTATACGCAAAGAACCCCCTAGTACAGCAGTATTATTAGAGGTGGAGGTTCATACTGTACACATAGGAATACACTGACATACCAAGGTGTGTTTCTGCTTTAAGTAATGTTCCTATACACAAAGAACCCCCTAGTACAGCAGTATTATTAGAGGTGGAGGTTCATACTGTACACATAGGAGTACACTGACATACCAAGGTGTGTTTCTGCTTTAAATAATGTTCCTATACACAAAGAACCCCCTAGTACAGCAGTATTATTAGAGGTGGAGGTTCATACTGTACACATAGGAATACACTGACATACCAAGGTGTGTTTCTGCTTTAAGTAATGTTTCTATACACAATGAACCCCCTAGTACAGCAGTATTATTAGAGGTGGAGGTTCATACTGTACACATAGGAATACACTGACATACCAAGGTGTGTTTCTGCTTTAAGTAATGTTCCTATACACAAAGAACCCCCTAGTACAGCAGTTTTATTAGAGGTGGATGTTCATACTGTACACATAGGAATACACTGACATACCAAGGTGTGTTTCTGCTTTAAGTAATGTTTCCATACACAATGAACCCCCTAGTACAGCAGTATTATTAGAGGTGGAGGTTCATACTGTACACATAGGAATACACTGACATACCAAGGTGTGTTTCTGCTTTAAGTAATGTTCCTATACACAAAGAACCCCCTAGTACAGCAGTATTATTAGAGGTGGATGTTCATACTGTACACATAGGAATACACTGACATACCAAGGTGTGCTTCTGCTTTAAGTAATTTTCCTTTACACAAAGAACCCCCTAGTACAGCAGTATTATGAGAGGTGGAGGTTCATACTGTACACATAGGAATACACTGACATACCAAGGTGTGTTTCTGCTTTAAGTAATGTTTCTATACACAATGAACCCCCTAGTACAGCAGTATTATTAGAGGTGGAGGTTCATACTGTACACATAGGAATACACTGACATACCAAGGTGTGTTTCTGCTTTAAGTAATGTTCCTATACACAAAGAACCCCCTAGTACAGCAGTATTATTAGAGGTGGAGGTTCATACTGTACACATAGGAATACACTGACATACCAAGGTGTGTTTCTGCTTTAAGTAATGTTCCTATACACAAAGAACCCCCTAGTACAGCAGTATTATTAGAGGTGGAGGTTCATACTGTACACATAGGAATACACTGACATACCAAGGTGCGTTTCTGCTTTAAGTAATGTTCCTATACACAAAGAACCCACTAGTACAGCAGTATTATTAGAGGTGGATGTTCATACTGTACACATAGGAATACACTGACCTACCAAGGTGTGTTTCTGCTTTAAGTTATTTTCCTATACACAAAGAACCCCCTAGTACAGCAGTATTATTAGAGGTGGAGGTTCATACTGTACACATAGGAATACACTGACATACCAAGGTGTGTTTCTGCTTTAAGTAATGTTCCTATACACAAAGAACCCCCTAATACAGCAGTATTATTAGAGGTGGAGGTTCATACTGTACACATAGGAATACACTAACATACCAAGGTGTGTTTCTGCTTTAAGTAATGTTCCTATACACAAAGAACCCCCTAGTACAGCAGTATTATTAGAGGTGGAGGTTCATACTGTACACATAGGAATACACTGACATACCTAGGTGTGTTTCTGCTTTAAGTAATGTTCCTATACGCAAAGAACCCCCTAGTACAGCAGTATTATTAGAGGTGGAGGTTCATACTGTACACATAGGAATACACTGACATACCAAGGTGTGTTTCTGCTTTAAGTAATGTTCCTATACACAAAGAACCCCCTAGTACAGCAGTATTATTAGAGGTGGAGGTTCATACTGTACACATAGGAGTACACTGACATACCAAGGTGTGTTTCTGCTTTAAATAATGTTCCTATACACAAAGAACCCCCTAGTACAGCAGTATTATTAGAGGTGGAGGTTCATACTGTACACATAGGAATACACTGACATACCAAGGTGTGTTTCTGCTTTAAGTAATGTTTCTATACACAATGAACCCCCTAGTACAGCAGTATTATTAGAGGTGGAGGTTCATACTGTACACATAGGAATACACTGACATACCAAGGTGTGTTTCTGCTTTAAGTAATGTTCCTATACACAAAGAACCCCCTAGTACAGCAGTTTTATTAGAGGTGGATGTTCATACTGTACACATAGGAATACACTGACATACCAAGGTGTGTTTCTGCTTTAAGTAATGTTTCCATACACAATGAACCCCCTAGTACAGCAGTATTATTAGAGGTGGAGGTTCATACTGTACACATAGGAATACACTGACATACCAAGGTGTGTTTCTGCTTTAAGTAATGTTCCTATACACAAAGAACCCCCTAGTACAGCAGTATTATTAGAGGTGGATGTTCATACTGTACACATAGGAATACACTGACATACCAAGGTGTGCTTCTGCTTTAAGTAATTTTCCTTTACACAAAGAACCCCCTAGTACAGCAGTATTATGAGAGGTGGAGGTTCATACTGTACACATAGGAATACACTGACATACCAAGGTGTGTTTCAGATTTAAGTAATGTTCCTATATACAAAGAACCCCCTAGTACAGCAGTATTATTAGAGGTGGATGTTCATACTGTACACATAGGAATACACTGACATACCAAGGTGTGTTTCTGCTTTAAGTAATGTTCCTATACACAAAGTACCCCCTAGTACAGCAGTATTATTAGAGGTGGAGGTTCATACTGTACACATAGGAATACACTGACATACCAAGGTGTGTTTCTGCTTTAAGTAATGTTCCTATACACAAAGAACCCACTAGTACAGCAGTATTATTAGAGGTGGATGTTCATACTGTACACATACTGTAGGAATACACTGACCTACCAAGGTGTGTTTCTGCTTTAAGTTATTTTCCTATACACAAAGAACCCCCTAGTACAGCAGTATTATTAGAGGTGGAGGTTCATACTGTACACATAGGAATACACTGACATACCAAGGTGTGCTTCTGCTTTAAGTAATTTTCCTATACACAAAGAACCCCCTAGTACAGCAGTATTATTAGAGGTGGAGGTTCATACTGTACACATAGGAATACACTGACATACCAAGGTGTGTTTCTGCTTTAAGTAATGTTCCTATACACAAAGAACCCCCTAGTACAGCAGTATTATTAGCGGTGGAGGTTCATACTGTACACATAGGAATACACTGACATACCAAGGTGTGTTTCTGCTTTAAGTAATGTTCCTATACACAATGAACCCCCTAATACAGCAGTATTATTAGAGGTGGAGGTTCATACTGTACACATAGGAATACACTAACATACCAAGGTGTGTTTCTGCTTTAAGTAATGTTCCTATACACAAAGTACCCCCTAGTACAGCCGTATTATTAGAGGTGGAGGTTCATACTGTACACATAGGAATACACTGACATACCAAGGTGTCTTTCTGCTTTAAGTAATGTTCCTATACACAAAGAACCCCCGTACTACAGCAGTATTATTAGAGGTGGAGGTTCATACTGTACACATAGGAATACACTGACATACCAAGGTGTGTTTCTGCTTTAAGTAACGTTCCTATACACAAAGAACCCCCTAGTACAGCAGTATTATTAGAGGTGGAGGTTCATACTGTACACATAGGAATACACTGACATACCAAGGTGTGTTTCTGCTTTAAGTAATGTTCCTATACACAAAGAACCCCCTAGTACAGCAGTATTATTAGAGGTGGAGGTTCATACTATACACATAGGAATACACTGACATACCAAGGTGTGTTTCTGCTTTAAGTAATGTTCCTATACACAAAGAACCCCCTAGTACAGCAGTATTATTAGAGGTGGATGTTCATACTGTACACATAGGAATACACTGACATACCAAGGTGTGTTTCTGCTTTAAGTAATTTTCCTATACACAAAGAACCCCCTAGTACAGCAGAATTATTAGAGGTGGAGGTTCATACTGTACACATAGGAATACACTGACATACCAAGGTGTGTTTCTGCTTTAAGTAATGTTCCTATACACAATGAACCCCCTAATACAGCAGTATTATTAGAGGTGGAGGTTCATACTGTACACATAGGAATACACTAACATACCAAGGTGTGTTTCTGCTTTAAGTAATGTTCCTATACACAAAGTACCCCCTAGTACAGCAGTATTATTAGAGGTGGAGGTTCATACTGTACACATAGGAATACACTGACATACCAAGGTGTGTTTCTGCTTTAAGTAATGTTCCTATACACAAAGAACCCCCATACTACAGCAGTATTATTAGAGGTGGAGGTTCATACTGTACACATAGGAATACACTGACATACCAAGGTGTGTTTCTGCTTTAAGTAATGTTCCTATACACAAAGAACCCCCTAGTACAGCAGTATTATTAGAGGTGGAGGTTCATACTGTACACATAGGAATACACTGACATACCAAGGTGTGTTTCTGCTTTAAGTAATGTTCCTATACACAAAGAACCCCCTAGTACAGCAGTATTATTAGAGGTGGAGGTTCAAACTGTACACATAGGAATACACTGACATACCAAGGTGTGTTTCTGCTTTAAGTAATGTTCCTATACACAAAGAACCCCCTTGTACAGCAGTATAATGAGAGGTGGAGGTTCATACTGTACACATAGGAATACACTGACATACCAAGGTGTGTTTCTGCTTTAAGTAATGTTCCTATACACAAAGAACCCCCTAATATAGCAGTATTATTAGAGGTGGAGGTTCATACTGTACACATAGGAATACACTAACATACCAAGGTGTGTTTCTGCTTTAAGTAATGTTCCTATACACAAAGAACCCCCTAGTACAGCAGTATTATTAGAGGTGGAGGTTCATACTGTACACATAGGAATACACTGACATACCAAGGTGTGTTTCTGCTTTAAGTAATGTTCCTATACGCAAAGAACCCCCTAGTACAGCAGTATTATTAGAGGTGGAGGTTCATACTGTACACATAGGAATACACTGACATACCAAGGTGTGTTTCTGCTTTAAGTAATGTTCCTATACACAAAGAACCCCCTAGTACAGCAGTATTATTAGAGGTGGAGGTTCATACTGTACACATAGGAATACACTGACATACCAAGGTGTGTTTCTGCTTTAAGTAATGTTTCTATACACAATGAACCCCCTAGTACAGCAGTATTATTAGAGGTGGAGGTTCATACTGTACACATAGGAATACACTGACATACCAAGGTGTGTTTCTGCTTTAAGTAATGTTCCTATACACAAAGAACCCCCTAGTACAGCAGTATTATTAGAGGTGGAGGTTCATACTGTACACATAGGAATACACTGACATACCAAGGTGTGTTTCTGCTTTAAGTAATGTTCCTATACACAAAGAACCCCCTAGTACAGCAGTATTATTAGAGGTGGAG
The DNA here is from genome assembly GCF_040206685.1 of Ascaphus truei. Lineage (NCBI taxonomy): Eukaryota > Metazoa > Chordata > Amphibia > Anura > Ascaphidae > Ascaphus > Ascaphus truei. Next base: position 500,011 of record NW_027453860.1, on the reverse strand, counting down.
GTTCATACTGTACACATAGGAATACACTGACATACCAAGGTGCGTTTCTGCTTTAAGTAATGTTCCTATACACAAAGAACCCACTAGTACAGCAGTATTATTAGAGGTGGATGTTCATACTGTACACATAGGAATACACTGACCTACCAAGGTGTGTTTCTGCTTTAAGTTATTTTCCTATACACAAAGAACCCCCTAGTACAGCAGTATTATTAGAGGTGGAGGTTCATACTGTACACATAGGAATACACTGACATACCAAGGTGTGTTTCTGCTTTAAGTAATGTTCCTATACACAAAGAACCCCCTAATACAGCAGTATTATTAGAGGTGGAGGTTCATACTGTACACATAGGAATACACTAACATACCAAGGCGTGTTTCTGCTTTAAGTAATGTTCCTATACACAAAGAACCCCCTAGTACAGCAGTATTATTAGAGGTGGAGGTTCATACTGTACACATAGGAATACACTGACATACCTAGGTGTGTTTCTGCTTTAAGTAATGTTCCTATACGCAAAGAACCCCCTAGTACAGCAGTATTATTAGAGGTGGAGGTTCATACTGTACACATAGGAATACACTGACATACCAAGGTGTGTTTCTGCTTTAAGTAATGTTCCTATACACAAAGAACCCCCTAGTACAGCAGTATTATTAGAGGTGGAGGTTCATACTGTACACATAGGAGTACACTGACATACCAAGGTGTGTTTCTGCTTTAAATAATGTTCCTATACACAAAGAACCCCCTAGTACAGCAGTATTATTAGAGGTGGAGGTTCATACTGTACACATAGGAATACACTGACATACCAAGGTGTGTTTCTGCTTTAAGTAATGTTTCTATACACAATGAACCCCCTAGTACAGCAGTATTATTAGAGGTGGAGGTTCATACTGTACACATAGGAATACACTGACATACCAAGGTGTGTTTCTGCTTTAAGTAATGTTCCTATACACAAAGAACCCCCTAGTACAGCAGTTTTATTAGAGGTGGATGTTCATACTGTACACATAGGAATACACTGACATACCAAGGTGTGTTTCTGCTTTAAGTAATGTTTCTATACACAATGAACCCCCTAGTACAGCAGTATTATTAGAGGTGGAGGTTCATACTGTACACATAGGAATACACTGACATACCAAGGTGTGTTTCTGCTTTAAGTAATGTTCCTATACACAAAGAACCCCCTAGTACAGCAGTATTATTAGAGGTGGATGTTCATACTGTACACATAGGAATACACTGACATACCAAGGTGTGCTTCTGCTTTAAGTAATTTTCCTTTACACAAAGAACCCCCTAGTACAGCAGTATTATGAGAGGTGGAGGTTCATACTGTACACATAGGAATACACTGACATACCAAGGTGTGTTTCAGATTTAAGTAATGTTCCTATATACAAAGAACCCCCTAGTACAGCAGTATTATTAGAGGTGGATGTTCATACTGTACACATAGGAATACACTGACATACCAAGGTGTGTTTCTGCTTTAAGTAATGTTCCTATACACAAAGTACCCCCTAGTACAGCAGTATTATTAGAGGTGGAGGTTCATACTGTACACATAGGAATACACTGACATACCAAGGTGTGTTTCTGCTTTAAGTAATGTTCCTATACACAAAGAACCCACTAGTACAGCAGTATTATTAGAGGTGGATGTTCATACTGTACACATACTGTAGGAATACACTGACCTACCAAGGTGTGTTTCTGCTTTAAGTTATTTTCCTATACACAAAGAACCCCCTAGTACAGCAGTATTATTAGAGGTGGAGGTTCATACTGTACACATAGGAATACACTGACATACCAAGGTGTGCTTCTGCTTTAAGTAATTTTCCTATACACAAAGAACCCCCTAGTACAGCAGTATTATTAGAGGTGGAGGTTCATACTGTACACATAGGAATACACTGACATACCAAGGTGTGTTTCTGCTTTAAGTAATGTTCCTATACACAAAGAACCCCCTAGTACAGCAGTATTATTAGCGGTGGAGGTTCATACTGTACACATAGGAATACACTGACATACCAAGGTGTGTTTCTGCTTTAAGTAATGTTCCTATACACAATGAACCCCCTAATACAGCAGTATTATTAGAGGTGGAGGTTCATACTGTACACATAGGAATACACTAACATACCAAGGTGTGTTTCTGCTTTAAGTAATGTTCCTATACACAAAGTACCCCCTAGTACAGCCGTATTATTAGAGGTGGAGGTTCATACTGTACACATAGGAATACACTGACATACCAAGGTGTCTTTCTGCTTTAAGTAATGTTCCTATACACAAAGAACCCCCGTACTACAGCAGTATTATTAGAGGTGGAGGTTCATACTGTACACATAGGAATACACTGACATACCAAGGTGTGTTTCTGCTTTAAGTAACGTTCCTATACACAAAGAACCCCCTAGTACAGCAGTATTATTAGAGGTGGAGGTTCATACTGTACACATAGGAATACACTGACATACCAAGGTGTGTTTCTGCTTTAAGTAATGTTCCTATACACAAAGAACCCCCTAGTACAGCAGTATTATTAGAGGTGGAGGTTCATACTATACACATAGGAATACACTGACATACCAAGGTGTGTTTCTGCTTTAAGTAATGTTCCTATACACAAAGAACCCCCTAGTACAGCAGTATTATTAGAGGTGGATGTTCATACTGTACACATAGGAATACACTGACATACCAAGGTGTGTTTCTGCTTTAAGTAATTTTCCTATACACAAAGAACCCCCTAGTACAGCAGAATTATTAGAGGTGGAGGTTCATACTGTACACATAGGAATACACTGACATACCAAGGTGTGTTTCTGCTTTAAGTAATGTTCCTATACACAATGAACCCCCTAATACAGCAGTATTATTAGAGGTGGAGGTTCATACTGTACACATAGGAATACACTAACATACCAAGGTGTGTTTCTGCTTTAAGTAATGTTCCTATACACAAAGTACCCCCTAGTACAGCAGTATTATTAGAGGTGGAGGTTCATACTGTACACATAGGAATACACTGACATACCAAGGTGTGTTTCTGCTTTAAGTAATGTTCCTATACACAAAGAACCCCCATACTACAGCAGTATTATTAGAGGTGGAGGTTCATACTGTACACATAGGAATACACTGACATACCAAGGTGTGTTTCTGCTTTAAGTAATGTTCCTATACACAAAGAACCCCCTAGTACAGCAGTATTATTAGAGGTGGAGGTTCATACTGTACACATAGGAATACACTGACATACCAAGGTGTGTTTCTGCTTTAAGTAATGTTTCTATACACAATGAACCCCCTAGTACAGCAGTATTATTAGAGGTGGAGGTTCATACTGTACACATAGGAATACACTGACATACCAAGGTGTGTTTCTGCTTTAAGTAATGTTCCTATACACAAAGAACCCCCTAGTACAGCAGTATTATTAGAGGTGGAGGTTCATACTGTACACATAGGAATACACTGACATACCAAGGTGTGTTTCTGCTTTAAGTAATGTTCCTATACACAAAGAACCCCCTAGTACAGCAGTATTATTAGAGGTGGAGGTTCATACTGTACACATAGGAATACACTGACATACCAAGGTGCGTTTCTGCTTTAAGTAATGTTCCTATACACAAAGAACCCACTAGTACAGCAGTATTATTAGAGGTGGATGTTCATACTGTACACATAGGAATACACTGACCTACCAAGGTGTGTTTCTGCTTTAAGTTATTTTCCTATACACAAAGAACCCCCTAGTACAGCAGTATTATTAGAGGTGGAGGTTCATACTGTACACATAGGAATACACTGACATACCAAGGTGTGTTTCTGCTTTAAGTAATGTTCCTATACACAAAGAACCCCCTAATACAGCAGTATTATTAGAGGTGGAGGTTCATACTGTACACATAGGAATACACTAACATACCAAGGTGTGTTTCTGCTTTAAGTAATGTTCCTATACACAAAGAACCCCCTAGTACAGCAGTATTATTAGAGGTGGAGGTTCATACTGTACACATAGGAATACACTGACATACCTAGGTGTGTTTCTGCTTTAAGTAATGTTCCTATACGCAAAGAACCCCCTAGTACAGCAGTATTATTAGAGGTGGAGGTTCATACTGTACACATAGGAATACACTGACATACCAAGGTGTGTTTCTGCTTTAAGTAATGTTCCTATACACAAAGAACCCCCTAGTACAGCAGTATTATTAGAGGTGGAGGTTCATACTGTACACATAGGAGTACACTGACATACCAAGGTGTGTTTCTGCTTTAAATAATGTTCCTATACACAAAGAACCCCCTAGTACAGCAGTATTATTAGAGGTGGAGGTTCATACTGTACACATAGGAATACACTGACATACCAAGGTGTGTTTCTGCTTTAAGTAATGTTTCTATACACAATGAACCCCCTAGTACAGCAGTATTATTAGAGGTGGAGGTTCATACTGTACACATAGGAATACACTGACATACCAAGGTGTGTTTCTGCTTTAAGTAATGTTCCTATACACAAAGAACCCCCTAGTACAGCAGTTTTATTAGAGGTGGATGTTCATACTGTACACATAGGAATACACTGACATACCAAGGTGTGTTTCTGCTTTAAGTAATGTTTCTATACACAATGAACCCCCTAGTACAGCAGTATTATTAGAGGTGGAGGTTCATACTGTACACATAGGAATACACTGACATACCAAGGTGTGTTTCTGCTTTAAGTAATGTTCCTATACACAAAGAACCCCCTAGTACAGCAGTATTATTAGAGGTGGATGTTCATACTGTACACATAGGAATACACTGACATACCAAGGTGTGCTTCTGCTTTAAGTAATTTTCCTTTACACAAAGAACCCCCTAGTACAGCAGTATTATGAGAGGTGGAGGTTCATACTGTACACATAGGAATACACTGACATACCAAGGTGTGTTTCAGATTTAAGTAATGTTCCTATATACAAAGAACCCCCTAGTACAGCAGTATTATTAGAGGTGGATGTTCATACTGTACACATAGGAATACACTGACATACCAAGGTGTGTTTCTGCTTTAAGTAATGTTCCTATACACAAAGTACCCCCTAGTACAGCAGTATTATTAGAGGTGGAGGTTCATACTGTACACATAGGAATACACTGACATACCAAGGTGTGTTTCTGCTTTAAGTAATGTTCCTATACACAAAGAACCCACTAGTACAGCAGTATTATTAGAGGTGGATGTTCATACTGTACACATACTGTAGGAATACACTGACCTACCAAGGTGTGTTTCTGCTTTAAGTTATTTTCCTATACACAAAGAACCCCCTAGTACAGCAGTATTATTAGAGGTGGAGGTTCATACTGTACACATAGGAATACACTGACATACCAAGGTGTGCTTCTGCTTTAAGTAATTTTCCTATACACAAAGAACCCCCTAGTACAGCAGTATTATTAGAGGTGGAGGTTCATACTGTACACATAGGAATACACTGACATACCAAGGTGTGTTTCTGCTTTAAGTAATGTTCCTATACACAAAGAACCCCCTAGTACAGCAGTATTATTAGCGGTGGAGGTTCATACTGTACACATAGGAATACACTGACATACCAAGGTGTGTTTCTGCTTTAAGTAATGTTCCTATACACAATGAACCCCCTAATACAGCAGTATTATTAGAGGTGGAGGTTCATACTGTACACATAGGAATACACTAACATACCAAGGTGTGTTTCTGCTTTAAGTAATGTTCCTATACACAAAGTACCCCCTAGTACAGCCGTATTATTAGAGGTGGAGGTTCATACTGTACACATAGGAATACACTGACATACCAAGGTGTCTTTCTGCTTTAAGTAATGTTCCTATACACAAAGAACCCCCGTACTACAGCAGTATTATTAGAGGTGGAGGTTCATACTGTACACATAGGAATACACTGACATACCAAGGTGTGTTTCTGCTTTAAGTAACGTTCCTATACACAAAGAACCCCCTAGTACAGCAGTATTATTAGAGGTGGAGGTTCATACTGTACACATAGGAATACACTGACATACCAAGGTGTGTTTCTGCTTTAAGTAATGTTCCTATACACAAAGAACCCCCTAGTACAGCAGTATTATTAGAGGTGGAGGTTCATACTATACACATAGGAATACACTGACATACCAAGGTGTGTTTCTGCTTTAAGTAATGTTCCTATACACAAAGAACCCCCTAGTACAGCAGTATTATTAGAGGTGGATGTTCATACTGTACACATAGGAATACACTGACATACCAAGGTGTGTTTCTGCTTTAAGTAATTTTCCTATACACAAAGAACCCCCTAGTACAGCAGAATTATTAGAGGTGGAGGTTCATACTGTACACATAGGAATACACTGACATACCAAGGTGTGTTTCTGCTTTAAGTAATGTTCCTATACACAATGAACCCCCTAATACAGCAGTATTATTAGAGGTGGAGGTTCATACTGTACACATAGGAATACACTAACATACCAAGGTGTGTTTCTGCTTTAAGTAATGTTCCTATACACAAAGTACCCCCTAGTACAGCAGTATTATTAGAGGTGGAGGTTCATACTGTACACATAGGAATACACTGACATACCAAGGTGTGTTTCTGCTTTAAGTAATGTTCCTATACACAAAGAACCCCCATACTACAGCAGTATTATTAGAGGTGGAGGTTCATACTGTACACATAGGAATACACTGACATACCAAGGTGTGTTTCTGCTTTAAGTAATGTTCCTATACACAAAGAACCCCCTAGTACAGCAGTATTATTAGAGGTGGAGGTTCATACTGTACACATAGGAATACACTGACATACCAAGGTGTGTTTCTGCTTTAAGTAATGTTCCTATACACAAAGAACCCCCTAGTACAGCAGTATTATTAGAGGTGGAGGTTCAAACTGTACACATAGGAATACACTGACATACCAAGGTGTGTTTCTGCTTTAAGTAATGTTCCTATACACAAAGAACCCCCTAGTACAGCAGTATTATTAGAGGTGGATGTTCATACTGTACACATAGGAATACACTGACATACCAAGGTGTGTTTCTGCTTTAAGTAATTTTCCTATACACAAAGAACCCCCTAGTACAGCAGAATTATTAGAGGTGGATGTTCATACTGTACACATAGGAATACACTGACATACCAAGGTGTGTTTCTGCTTTAAGTAATGTTCCTATACACAATGAACCCCCTAATACAGCAGTATTATTAGAGGTGGAGGTTCATACTGTACACATAGGAATACACTAACATACCAAGGTGTGTTTCTGCTTTAAGTAATGTTCCTATACACAAAGTACCCCCTAGTACAGCAGTATTATTAGAGGTGGAGGTTCATACTGTACACATAGGAATACACTGACATACCAAGGTGTGTTTCTGCTTTAAGTAATGTTCCTATACACAAAGAACCCCCTAGTACAGCAGTATTATTAGAGGTGGAGGTTCATACTGTACACATAGGAATACACTGACATACCAAGGTGTGTTTCTGCTTTAAGTAATGTTCCTATACACAAAGAACCCCCTAGTACAGCAGTATTATTAGAGGTGGAGGTTCATACTGTACACATAGGAATACACTGACATACCAAGGTGTGCTTCTGCTTTAAGTAATTTTCCTATACACAAAGAACCCCCTAGTACAGCAGTATTATTAGAGGTGGAGGTTCATACTGTAAACATTGGAATACACTGACATACCAAGGTGTGTTTCAGATTTAAGTAATGTTCCTATATACAAAGAACCCCCTAGTACAGCAGTATTATTAGCGGTGGAGGTTCATACTGTACACATAGAAATACACTGACATACCAAGGTGTGTTTCTGCTGTAGGTAATGTTCCTATACACAAAGAACCCCCTAGTACAGCAGTATTATTAGAGGTGGAGGTTCATACTGTACACATAGGAATACACTGACATACCAAGGTGGGTTTCTGCTTTAAGTAATGTTCCTATACACAAAGAACCCCCTTGTACAGCAGTATAATGAGAGGTGGAGGTTCATACTGTACACATAGGAATACACTGACATACCAAGGTGTGTTTCTGCTTTAAGTAATGTTCCTATACACAAAGAACCCCCTAATATAGCAGTATTATTAGAGGTGGAGATTCATACTGTACACATAGGAATACACTAACATACCAAGGTGTGTTTCTGCTTTAAGTAATGTTCACATACACAAAGAACCCCCTAGTACAGCAGTATTATTAGAGGTGGAGGTTCATACTGTACACATAGGAATACACTGACATACCAAGGTGTGTTTCTGCTTTAAGTAATGTTCCTATACACAAAGAACCCCCTAGTACAGCAGTATTATTAGAGGTGGAGGTTCATACTGTACACATAGGAATACACTGACATACCAAGGTGTGTTTCTGCTTTAAGTAATGTTCCTATACACAAAGAACCCCCTAGTACAGCAGTATTATTAGAGGTGGATGTTCATACTGTACACATAGGAATACACTGACATACCAAGGTGTGTTTCTGCTTTAAGTAATTTTCTTATACACAAAGAACCCCCTAGTACAGCAGAATTATTAGAGGTGGAGGTTCATACTGTACACATAGGAATACACTGACATACCAAGGTGTGCTTCTGCTTTAAGTAATTTTCCTATACACAAAGAACCCCCTAGTACAGCAGTATTATTAGAGGTGGAGGTTCATACTGTAAACATAGGAATACACTGACATACCAAGGTGTGTTTCAGATTTAAGTAATGTTCCTATATACAAAGAACCCCCTAGTACAGCAGTATTATTAGCGGTGGAGGTTCATACTGTACACATAGGAATACACGGACATACCAAGGTGTATTTCTGCTGTAGGTAATGTTCCTATACACAAAGAACCCCCTAGTACAGCAGTATTATTAGAGGTGGGGGTTCATACTGTACACATAGGAATACACTGACATACCAAGGTGTGTTTCTGCTTTAAGTAATGTTCCTATACACAAAGAACCCCCTTGTACAGCAGTATAATGAGAGGTGGAGGTTCATACTGTACACATAGGAATACACTGACATACCAAGGTGTGTTTCTGCTTTAAGTAATGTTCCTATACACAAAGAACCCCCTAATATAGCAGTATTATTAGAGGTGGAGGTTCATACTGTACACATAGGAATACACTAACATACCAAGGTGTGTTTCTGCTTTAAGTAATGTTCCTATACACAAAGAACCCCCTAGTACAGCAGTATTATTAGAGGTGGAGGTTCATACTGTACACATAGGAATACACTGACATACCAAGGTGTGTTTCTGCTTTAAGTAATGTTCCTATACACAAAGAACCCCCTAGTACAGCAGTATTATTAGAGGTGGAGGTTCATACTGTACACATAGGAATACACTGACATACCAAGGTGTGTTTCTGCTTTAAGTAATGTTCCTATACGCAAAGAACCCCCTAGTACAGCAGTATTATTAGAGGTGGAGGTTCATACTGTACACATAGGAATACACTGACATACCAAGGTGTGTTTCTGCTTTAAGTAATGTTCCTATACACAAAGAACCCCCTAGTACAGCAGTATTATTAGAGGTGGAGGTTCATACTGTACACATAGGAATACACTGACATACCAAGGTGTGTTTCTGCTTTAAGTAATGTTTCTATACACAATGAACCCCCTAGTACAGCAGTATTATTAGAGGTGGAGGTTCATACTGTACACATAGGAATACACTGACATACCAAGGTGTGTTTCTGCTTTAAGTAATGTTCCTATACACAAAGAACCCCCTAGTACAGCAGTATTATTAGAGGTGGAGGTTCATACTGTACACATAGGAATACACTGACATACCAAGGTGTGTTTCTGCTTTAAGTAATGTTCCTATACACAAAGAACCCCCTAGTACAGCAGTATTATTAGAGGTGGAGGTTCATACTGTACACATAGGAATACACTGACATACCAAGGTGCGTTTCTGCTTTAAGTAATGTTCCTATACACAAAGAACCCACTAGTACAGCAGTATTATTAGAGGTGGATGTTCATACTGTACACATAGGAATACACTGACCTACCAAGGTGTGTTTCTGCTTTAAGTTATTTTCCTATACACAAAGAACCCCCTAGTACAGCAGTATTATTAGAGGTGGAGGTTCATACTGTACACATAGGAATACACTGACATACCAAGGTGTGTTTCTGCTTTAAGTAATGTTCCTATACACAAAGAACCCCCTAATACAGCAGTATTATTAGAGGTGGAGGTTCATACTGTACACATAGGAATACACTAACATACCAAGGTGTGTTTCTGCTTTAAGTAATGTTCCTATACACAAAGAACCCCCTAGTTCAGCAGTATTATTAGAGGTGGAGGTTCATACTGTACACATAGGAATACACTGACATACCTAGGTGTGTTTCTGCTTTAAGTAATGTTCCTATATGCAAAGAACCCCCTAGTACAGCAGTATTATTAGAGGTGGAGGTTCATACTGTACACATAGGAATACACTGACATACCAAGGTGTGTTTCTGCTTTAAGTAATGTTCCTATACACAAAGAACCCCCTAGTACAGCAGTATTATTAGAGGTGGAGGTTCATACTGTACACATAGGAGTACACTGACATACCAAGGTGTGTTTCTGCTTTAAATAATGTTCCTATACACAAAGAACCCCCTAGTACAGCAGTATTATTAGAGGTGGAGGTTCATACTGTACACATAGGAATACACTGACATACCAAGGTGTGTTTCTGCTTTAAGTAATGTTTCTATACACAATGAACCCCCTAGTACAGCAGTATTATTAGAGGTGGAGGTTCATACTGTACACATAGGAATACACTGACATACCAAGGTGTGTTTCTGCTTTAAGTAATGTTCCTATACACAAAGAACCCCCTAGTACAGCAGTTTTATTAGAGGTGGATGTTCATACTGTACACATAGGAATACACTGACATACCAAGGTGTGTTTCTGCTTTAAGTAATGTTTCTATACACAATGAACCCCCTAGTACAGCAGTATTATTAGAGGTGGAGGTTCATACTGTACACATAGGAATACACTGACATACCAAGGTGTGTTTCTGCTTTAAGTAATGTTCCTATACACAAAGAACCCCCTAGTACAGCAGTATTATTAGAGGTGGATGTTCATACTGTACACATAGGAATACACTGACATACCAAGGTGTGTTTCTGCTTTAAGTAATTTTCCTATACACAAAGAACCCCCTAGTACAGCAGTATTATTAGAGGTGGAGGTTCATACTGTACACATAGGAATACACTGACATACCAAGGTGTGCTTCTGCTTTAAGTAATTTTCCTATACACAAAGAACCCCCTAGTACAGCAGTATTATGAGAGGTGGAGGTTCATACTGTACACATAGGAATACACTGACATACCAAGGTGTGTTTCAGATTTAAGTAATGTTACTATATACAAAGAACCCCCTAGTACAGCAGTATTATTAGAGGTGGATGTTCATACTGTACACATAGGAATACACTGACATACCAAGGTGTGTTTCTGCTTTAAGTAATGTTCCTATACACAAAGTACCCCCTAGTACAGCAGTATTATTAGAGCTGGAGGTTCATACTGTACACATAGGAATACACTGACATACCAAGGTGTGTTTCTGCTTTAAGTAATGTTCCTATACACAAAGAACCCCCTAGTACAGCAGTATTATTAGAGGTGGAGGTTCATACTGTACACATAGGAATACACTGACATACCAAGGTGTGTTTCTGCTTTAAGTAATGTTCCTATACACAAAGAACCCCCTAGTACAGCAGTATTATTAGAGGTGGATGTTCATACTGTACACATAGGAATACACTGACATACCAAGGTGTGTTTCTGCTTTAAGTAATTTTCCTATACACAAAGAACCCCCTAGTACAGCAGTATTATTAGAGGTGGAGGTTCATACTGTACACATAGGAATACACTGACATACCAAGGTGTGCTTCTGCTTTAAGTAATTTTCCTATACACAAAGAACCCCCTAGTACAGCAGTATTATTAGCGGTGGAGGTTCATACTGTACACATAGAAATACACTGACATACCAAGGTGTGTTTCTGCTGTAGGTAATGTTCCTATACGCAAAGAACCCCCTAGTACAGCAGTATTATTAGAGGTGGAGGTTCATACTGTACACATAGGAATACACTGACATACCAAGGTGTGTTTCTGCTTTAAGTAATGTTCCTATACACAAAGAACCCCCTAGTACAGCAGTATTATTAGAGGTGGAGGTTCATACTGTACACATAGGAATACACTGACATACCAAGGTGTGTTTCTGCTTTAAGTAATGTTTCTATACACAATGAACCCCCTAGTACAGCAGTATTATTAGAGGTGGAGGTTCATACTGTACACATAGGAATACACTGACATACCAAGGTGTGTTTCTGCTTTAAGTAATGTTCCTATACACAAAGAACCCCCTAGTACAGCAGTATTATTAGAGGTGGATGTTCATACTGTACACATAGGAATACACTGACATACCAAGGTGTGTTTCTGCTTTAAGTAATTTTCCTATACACAAAGAACCCCCTAGTACAGCAGAATTATTAGAGGTGGAGGTTCATACTGTACACATAGGAATACACTGACATACCAAGGTGTGCTTCTGCTTTAAGTAATTTTCCTATACACAAAGAACCCCCTAGTACAGCAGTATTATTAGAGGTGGAGGTTCATACTGTAAACATAGGAATACACTGACATACCAAGGTGTGTTTCTGCTTTAAGTAATGTTCCTATACACAAAGAACCCCCTAATATAGCAGTATTATTAGAGGTGGAGGTTCATACTGTACACATAGGAATACACTAACATACCAAGGTGTGTTTCTGCTTTAAGTAATGTTCCTATACACAAAGAACCCCCTAGTACAGCAGTATTATTAGAGGTGGAGGTTCATACTGTACACATAGGAATACACTGACATACCAAGGTGTGTTTCTGCTTTAAGTAATGTTCCTATACGCAAAGAACCCCCTAGTACAGTAGTATTATTAGAGGTGGAGGTTCATACTGTACACATAGGAATACACTGACATACCAAGGTGTGTTTCTGCTTTAAGTAATGTTCCTATACACAAAGAACCCCCTAGTACAGCAGTATTATTAGAGGTGGAGGTTCATACTGTACACATAGGAATACACTGACATACCAAGGTGTGTTTCTGCTTTAAGTAATGTTTCTATACACAATGAACCCCCTAGTACAGCAGTATTATTAGAGGTGGAGGTTCATACTGTACACATAGGAATACACTGACATACCAAGGTGTGTTTCTGCTTTAAGTAATGTTCCTATACACAAAGAACCCCCTAGTACAGCAGTATTATTAGAGGTGGAGGTTCATACTGTACACATAGGAATACACTGACATACCAAGGTGTGTTTCTGCTTTAAGTAATGTTCCTATACACAAAGAACCCCCTAGTACAGCAGTATTATTAGAGGTGGAGGTTCATACTGTACACATAGGAATACACTGACATACCAAGGTGCGTTTCTGCTTTAAGTAATGTTCCTATACACAAAGAACCCACTAGTACAGCAGTATTATTAGAGGTGGATGTTCATACTGTACACATAGGAATACACTGACCTACCAAGGTGTGTTTCTGCTTTAAGTTATTTTCCTATACACAAAGAACCCCCTAGTACAGCAGTATTATTAGAGGTGGAGGTTCATACTGTACACATAGGAATACACTGACATACCAAGGTGTGTTTCTGCTTTAGGTAATGTTCCTATACACAAAGAACCCCCTAATACAGCAGTATTATTAGAGGTGGAGGTTCATACTGTACACATAGGAATACACTAACATACCAAGGTGTGTTTCTGCTTTAAGTAATGTTCCTATACACAAAGAACCCCCTAGTACAGCAGTATTATTAGAGGTGGAGGTTCATACTGTACACATAGGAATACACTGACATACCTAGGTGTGTTTCTGCTTTAAGTAATGTTCCTATATGCAAAGAACCCCCTAGTACAGCAGTATTATTAGAGGTGGAGGTTCATACTGTACACATAGGAATACACTGACATACCAAGGTGTGTTTCTGCTTTAAGTAATGTTCCTATACACAAAGAACCCCCTAGTACAGCAGTATTATTAGAGGTGGAGGTTCATACTGTACACATAGGAGTACACTGACATACCAAGGTGTGTTTCTGCTTTAAATAATGTTCCTATACACAAAGAACCCCCTAGTACAGCAGTATTATTAGAGGTGGAGGTTCATACTGTACACATAGGAATACACTGACATACCAAGGTGTGTTTCTGCTTTAAGTAATGTTTCTATACACAATGAACCCCCTAGTACAGCAGTATTATTAGAGGTGGAGGTTCATACTGTACACATAGGAATACACTGACATACCAAGGTGTGTTTCTGCTTTAAGTAATGTTCCTATACACAAAGAACCCCCTAGTACAGCAGTTTTATTAGAGGTGGATGTTCATACTGTACACATAGGAATACACTGACATACCAAGGTGTGTTTCTGCTTTAAGTAATGTTTCTATACACAATGAACCCCCTAGTACAGCAGTATTATTAGAGGTGGAGGTTCATACTGTACACATAGGAATACACTGACATACCAAGGTGTGTTTCTGCTTTAAGTAATGTTCCTATACACAAAGAACCCCCTAGTACAGCAGTATTATTAGAGGTGGATGTTCATACTGTACACATAGGAATACACTGACATACCAAGGTGTGTTTCTGCTTTAAGTAATTTTCCTATACACAAAGAACCCCCTAGTACAGCAGTATTATTAGAGGTGGAGGTTCATACTGTACACATAGGAATACACTGACATACCAAGGTGTGCTTCTGCTTTAAGTAATTTTCCTATACACAAAGAACCCCCTAGTACAGCAGTATTATGAGAGGTGGAGGTTCATACTGTACACATAGGAATACACTGACATACCAAGGTGTGTTTCAGATTTAAGTAATGTTACTATATACAAAGAACCCCCTAGTACAGCAGTATTATTAGAGGTGGATGTTCATACTGTACACATAGGAATACACTGACATACCAAGGTGTGTTTCTGCTTTAAGTAATGTTCCTATACACAAAGTACCCCCTAGTACAGCAGTATTATTAGAGCTGGAGGTTCATACTGTACACATAGGAATACACTGACATACCAAGGTGTGTTTCTGCTTTAAGTAATGTTCCTATACACAAAGAACCCCCTAGTACAGCAGTATTATTAGAGGTGGAGGTTCATACTGTACACATAGGAGTACACTGACATACCAAGGTGTGTTTCTGCTTTAAATAATGTTCCTATACACAAAGAACCCCCTAGTACAGCAGTATTATTAGAGGTGGAGGTTCATACTGTACACATAGGAATACACTGACATACTGTACCAAGGTGTGTTTCTGCTTTAAGTAATGTTCCTATACACAAAGAACCCCCTAGTACAGCAGTATTATTAGAGGTGGATGTTCATACTGTACACATAGGAATACACTGACATACCAAGGTGTGTTTCTGCTTTAAGTAATTTTCCTATACACAAAGAACCCCCTAGTACAGCAGTATTATTAGAGGTGGAGGTTCATACTGTACACATAGGAATACACTGACATACCAAGGTGTGCTTCTGCTTTAAGTAATTTTCCTATACACAAAGAACCCCCTAGTACAGCAGTATTATGAGAGGTGGAGGTTCATACTGTACACATAGGAATACACTGACATACCAAGGTGTGTTTCAGATTTAAGTAATGTTCCTATATACAAAGAACCCCCTAGTACAGCAGTATTATTAGAGGTGGATGTTCATACTGTACACATAGGAATACACTGACATACCAAGGTGTGTTTCTGCTTTAAGTAATGTTCCTATACACAAAGTACCCCCTAGTACAGCAGTATTATTAGAGGTGGAGGTTCATACTGTACACATAGGAATACACTGACATACCAAGGTGTGTTTCTGCTTTAAGTAATGTTCCTATACACAAAGAACCCACTAGTACAGCAGTATTATTAGAGGTGGATGTTCATACTGTACACATACTGTAGGAATACACTGACCTACCAAGGAGTGTTTCTGCTTTAAGTTATTTTCCTATACACAAAGAACCCCCTAGTACAGCAGTATTATTAGAGGTGGAGGTTCATACTGTACACATAGGAATACACTGACATACCAAGGTGTGCTTCTGCTTTAAGTAATTTTCCTATACACAAAGAACCCCCTAGTACAGCAGTATTATTAGAGGTGGAGGTTCATACTGTACACATAGGAATACACTGACATACCAAGGTGTGTTTCTGCTTTAAGTAATGTTCCTATACACAAAGAACCCCCTAGTACAGCAGTATTATTAGCGGTGGAGGTTCATACTGTACACATAGGAATACACTGACATACCAAGGTGTGTTTCTGCTTTAAGTAATGTTCCTATACACAATGAACCCCCTAATACAGCAGTATTATTAGAGGTGGAGGTTCATACTGTACACATAGGAATACACTAACATACCAAGGTGTGTTTCTGCTTTAAGTAATGTTCCTATACACAAAGTACCCCCTAGTACAGCAGTATTATTAGAGGTGGAGGTTCATACTGTACACATAGGAATACACTGACATACCAAGGTGTGTTTCTGCTTTAAGTAATGTTCCTATACACAAAGAACCCCCGTACTACAGCAGTATTATTAGAGGTGGAGGTTCATACTGTACACATAGGAATACACTGACATACCAAGGTGTGTTTCTGCTTTAAGTAATGTTCCTATACACAAAGAACCCCCTAGTACAGCAGTATTATTAGAGGTGGAGGTTCATACTGTACACATAGGAATACACTGACATACCAAGGTGTGTTTCTGCTTTAAGTAATGTTCCTATACACAAAGAACCCCCTAGTACAGCAGTATTATTAGAGGTGGAGGTTCATACTGTACACATAGGAATACACTGACATACCAAGGTGTGTTTCTGCTTTAAGTAATGTTCCTATACACAAAGAACCCCCTAGTACAGCAGTATTATTAGAGGTGGATGTTCATACTGTACACATAGGAATACACTGACATACCAAGGTGTGTTTCTGCTTTAAGTAATTTTCCTATACACAAAGAACCCCCTAGTACAGCAGAATTATTAGAGGTGGAGGTTCATACTGTACATATAGGAATACACTGACATACCAAGGTGTGTTTCTGCTTTAAGTAATGTTCCTATACACAATGAACCCCCTAATACAGCAGTATTATTAGAGGTGGAGGTTCATACTGTACACATAGGAATACACTAACATACCAAGGTGTGTTTCTGCTTTAAGTAATGTTCCTATACACAAAGTACCCCCTAGTACAGCAGTATTATTAGAGGTGGAGGTTCATACTGTACACATAGGAATACACTGACATACCAAGGTGTGTTTCTGCTTTAAGTAATGTTCCTATACACAAAGAATCCCCGTACTACAGCAGTATTATTAGAGGTGGAGGTTCATACTGTACACATAGGAATACACTGACATACCAAGGTGTGTTTCTGCTTTAAGTAATGTTCCTATACACAAAGAACCCCCTAGTACAGCAGTATTATTAGAGGTGGAGGTTCATACTGTACACATAGGAATACACTGACATACCAAGGTGTGTTTCTGCTTTAAGTAATGTTCCTATACACAAAGAACCCCCTAGTACAGCAGTATTATTAGAGGTGGAGGTTCATACTGTACACATAGGAATACACTGACATACCAAGGTGTGTTTCTGCTTTAAGTAATGTTCCTATACACAAAGAACCCCCTAGTACAGCAGTATTATTAGAGGTGGATGTTCATACTGTACACATAGGAATACACTGACATACCAAGGTGTGTTTCTGCTTTAAGTAATTTTCCTATACACAAAGAACCCCCTAGTACAGCAGAATTATTAGAGGTGGAGGTTCATACTGTACACATAGGAATACACTGACATACCAAGGTGTGCTTCTGCTTTAAGTAATTTTCCTATACACAAAGAACCCCCTAGTACAGCAGTATTATTAGAGGTGGAGGTTCATACTGTACACATAGGAATACACTGACATACCAAGGTGTGTTTCTGCTTTAAGTAATGTTCCTATACACAAAGAACCCCCTAGTACAGCAGTATTATTAGAGGTGGAGGTTCATACTGTACACATAGGAATTCACTGACATACCAAGGTGTGTTTCTGCTTTAAGTAATGTTCCTATACACAAAGAACCCCCTAGTACAGCAGTATTATTAGCGGTGGAGGTTCATACTGTACACATAGAAATACACTGACATACCAAGGTGTGTTTCTGCTGTAGGTAATGTTCCTATACACAAAGAACCCCCTAGTACAGCAGTATTATTAGAGGTGGAGGTTCATACTGTACACATAGGAATACACTGACATACCAAGGTGTGTTTCTGCTTTAAGTAATGTTCCTATACACAAAGAACCCCCTTGTACAGCAGTATAATGAGAGGTGGAGGTTCATACTGTACACATAGGAATACACTGACATACCAAGGTGTGTTTCTGCTTTAAGTAATGTTCCTATACACAAAGAACCCCCTAATATAGCAGTATTATTAGAGGTGGAGATTCATACTGTACACATAGGAATACACTAACATACCAAGGTGTGTTTCTGCTTTAAGTAATGTTCCTATACACAAAGAACCCCCTAGTACAGCAGTATTATTAGAGGTGGAGGTTCATACTGTACACATAGGAATACACTGACATACCAAGGTGTGTTTCTGCTTTAAGTAATGTTCCTATACACAAAGAACCCCCTAGTACAGCAGTATTATTAGAGGTGGAGGTTCATACTGTACACATAGGAATACACTGACATACCAAGGTGTGTTTCTGCTTTAAGTAATGTTCCTATACACAAAGAACCCCCTAGTACAGCAGTATTATTAGAGGTGGATGTTCATACTGTACACATAGGAATACACTGACATACCAAGGTGTGTTTCTGCTTTAAGTAATTTTCCTATACACAAAGAACCCCCTAGTACAGCAGAATTATTAGAGGTGGAGGTTCATACTGTACACATAGGAATACACTGACATACCAAGGTGTGCTTCTGCTTTAAGTAATTTTCCTATACACAAAGAACCCCCTAGTACAGCAGTATTATTAGAGGTGGAGGTTCATACTGTAAACATAGGAATACACTGACATACCAAGGTGTGTTTCAGATTTAAGTAATGTTCCTATATACAAAGAACCCCCTAGTACAGCAGTATTATTAGCGGTGGAGGTTCATACTGTACACATAGGAATACACTGACATACCAAGGTGTATTTCTGCTGTAGGTAATGTTCCTATACACAAAGAACCCCCTAGTACAGCAGTATTATTAGAGGTGGGGGTTCATACTGTACACATAGGAATACACTGACATACCAAGGTGTGTTTCTGCTTTAAGTAATGTTCCTATACACAAAGAACCCCCTTGTACAGCAGTATAATGAGAGGTGGAGGTTCATACTGTACACATAGGAATACACTGACATACCAAGGTGTGTTTCTGCTTTAAGTAATGTTCCTATACACAAAGAACCCCCTAATATAGCAGTATTATTAGAGGTGGAGGTTCATACTGTACACATAGGAATACACTAACATACCAAGGTGTGTTTCTGCTTTAAGTAATGTTCCTATACACAAAGAACCCCCTAGTACAGCAGTATTATTAGAGGTGGAGGTTCATACTGTACACATAGGAATACACTGACATACCAAGGTGTGTTTCTGCTTTAAGTAATGTTCCTATACACAAAGAACCCCCTAGTACAGCAGTATTATTAGAGGTGGAGGTTCATACTGTACACATAGGAATACACTGACATACCAAGGTGTGTTTCTGCTTTAAGTAATGTTCCTATACGCAAAGAACCCCCTAGTACAGCAGTATTATTAGAGGTGGAGGTTCATACTGTACATATAGGAATACACTGACATACCAAGGTGTGTTTCTGCTTTAAGTAATGTTCCTATACACAAAGAACCCCCTAGTACAGCAGTATTATTAGAGGTGGAGGTTCATACTGTACACATAGGAATACACTGACATACCAAGGTGTGTTTCTGCTTTAAGTAATGTTTCTATACACAATGAACCCCCTAGTACAGCAGTATTATTAGAGGTGGAGGTTCATACTGTACACATAGGAATACACTGACATACCAAGGTGTGTTTCTGCTTTAAGTAATGTTCCTATACACAAAGAACCCCCTAGTACAGCAGTATTATTAGAGGTGGAGGTTCATACTGTACACATAGGAATACACTGACATACCAAGGTGTGTTTCTGCTTTAAGTAATGTTCCTATACACAAAGAACCCCCTAGTACAGCAGTATTATTAGAGGTGGAGGTTCATACTGTACACATAGGAATACACTGACATACCAAGGTGCGTTTCTGCTTTAAGTAATGTTCCTATACACAAAGAACCCACTAGTACAGCAGTATTATTAGAGGTGGATGTTCATACTGTACACATAGGAATACACTGACCTACCAAGGTGTGTTTCTGCTTTAAGTTATTTTCCTATACACAAAGAACCCCCTAGTACAGCAGTATTATTAGAGGTGGAGGTTCATACTGTACACATAGGAATACACTGACATACCAAGGTGTGTTTCTGCTTTAAGTAATGTTCCTATACACAAAGAACCCCCTAATACAGCAGTATTATTAGAGGTGGAGGTTCATACTGTACACATAGGAATACACTAACATACCAAGGTGTGTTTCTGCTTTAAGTAATGTTCCTATACACAAAGAACCCCCTAGTACAGCAGTATTATTAGAGGTGGAGGTTCATACTGTACACATAGGAATACACTGACATACCTAGGTGTGTTTCTGCTTTAAGTAATGTTCCTATATGCAAAGAACCCCCTAGTACAGCAGTATTATTAGAGGTGGAGGTTCATACTGTACACATAGGAATACACTGACATACCAAGGTGTGTTTCTGCTTTAAGTAATGTTCCTATACACAAAGAACCCCCTAGTACAGCAGTATTATTAGAGGTGGAGGTTCATACTGTACACATAGGAGTACACTGACATACCAAGGTGTGTTTCTGCTTTAAATAATGTTCCTATACACAAAGAACCCCCTAGTACAGCAGTATTATTAGAGGTGGAGGTTCATACTGTACACATAGGAATACACTGACATACCAAGGTGTGTTTCTGC
This sequence comes from Ascaphus truei, assembly GCF_040206685.1. Lineage (NCBI taxonomy): Eukaryota > Metazoa > Chordata > Amphibia > Anura > Ascaphidae > Ascaphus > Ascaphus truei. The sequence continues at coordinate 478,654 of NW_027453860.1, read as the reverse complement.
TTTAAGTAATGTTTCTATACACAATGAACCCCCTAGTACAGCAGTATTATTAGAGGTGGAGGTTCATACTGTACACATAGGAATACACTGACATACCAAGGTGTGTTTCTGCTTTAAGTAATGTTCCTATACACAAAGAACCCCCTAGTACAGCAGTTTTATTAGAGGTGGATGTTCATACTGTACACATAGGAATACACTGACATACCAAGGTGTGTTTCTGCTTTAAGTAATGTTTCTATACACAATGAACCCCCTAGTACAGCAGTATTATTAGAGGTGGAGGTTCATACTGTACACATAGGAATACACTGACATACCAAGGTGTGTTTCTGCTTTAAGTAATGTTCCTATACACAAAGAACCCCCTAGTACAGCAGTATTATTAGAGGTGGATGTTCATACTGTACACATAGGAATACACTGACATACCAAGGTGTGTTTCTGCTTTAAGTAATTTTCCTATACACAAAGAACCCCCTAGTACAGCAGTATTATTAGAGGTGGAGGTTCATACTGTACACATAGGAATACACTGACATACCAAGGTGTGCTTCTGCTTTAAGTAATTTTCCTATACACAAAGAACCCCCTAGTACAGCAGTATTATGAGAGGTGGAGGTTCATACTGTACACATAGGAATACACTGACATACCAAGGTGTGTTTCAGATTTAAGTAATGTTCCTATATACAAAGAACCCCCTAGTACAGCAGTATTATTAGAGGTGGATGTTCATACTGTACACATAGGAATACACTGACATACCAAGGTGTGTTTCTGCTTTAAGTAATGTTCCTATACACAAAGTACCCCCTAGTACAGCAGTATTATTAGAGCTGGAGGTTCATACTGTACACATAGGAATACACTGACATACCAAGGTGTGTTTCTGCTTTAAGTAATGTTCCTATACACAAAGAACCCCCTAGTACAGCAGTATTATTAGAGGTGGAGGTTCATACTGTACACATAGGAGTACACTGACATACCAAGGTGTGTTTCTGCTTTAAATAATGTTCCTATACACAAAGAACCCCCTAGTACAGCAGTATTATTAGAGGTGGAGGTTCATACTGTACACATAGGAATACACTGACATACCAAGGTGTGTTTCTGCTTTAAGTAATGTTCCTATACACAAAGAACCCCCTAGTACAGCAGTATTATTAGAGGTGGATGTTCATACTGTACACATAGGAATACACTGACATACCAAGGTGTGTTTCTGCTTTAAGTAATTTTCCTATACACAAAGAACCCCCTAGTACAGCAGTATTATTAGAGGTGGAGGTTCATACTGTACACATAGGAATACACTGACATACCAAGGTGTGCTTCTGCTTTAAGTAATTTTCCTATACACAAAGAACCCCCTAGTACAGCAGTATTATGAGAGGTGGAGGTTCATACTGTACACATAGGAATACACTGACATACCAAGGTGTGTTTCAGATTTAAGTAATGTTCCTATATACAAAGAACCCCCTAGTACAGCAGTATTATTAGAGGTGGATGTTCATACTGTACACATAGGAATACACTGACATACCAAGGTGTGTTTCTGCTTTAAGTAATGTTCCTATACACAAAGTACCCCCTAGTACAGCAGTATTATTAGAGGTGGAGGTTCATACTGTACACATAGGAATACACTGACATACCAAGGTGTGTTTCTGCTTTAAGTAATGTTCCTATACACAAAGAACCCACTAGAGCAGTATTATTAGAGGTGGATGTTCATACTGTACACATACTGTAGGAATACACTGACCTACCAAGGTGTGTTTCTGCTTTAAGTTATTTTCCTATACACAAAGAACCCCCTAGTACAGCAGTATTATTAGCGGTGGAGGTTCATACTGTACACATAGGAATACACTGACATACCAAGGTGTGTTTCTGCTTTAAGTAATGTTCCTATACACAATGAACCCCCTAATACAGCAGTATTATTAGAGGTGGAGGTTCATACTGTACACATAGGAATACACTAACATACCAAGGTGTGTTTCTGCTTTAAGTAATGTTCCTATACACAAAGTACCCCCTAGTACAGCAGTATTATTAGAGGTGGAGGTTCATACTGTACACATAGGAATACACTGACATACCAAGGTGTGTTTCTGCTTTAAGTAATGTTCCTATACACAATGAACCCCCTAATACAGCAGTATTATTAGAGGTGGAGGTTCATACTGTACACATACTGTAGGAATACACTGACCTACCAAGGTGTGTTTCTGCTTTAAGTTATTTTCCTATACACAAAGAACCCCCTAGTACAGCAGTATTATTAGCGGTGGATGTTCATACTGTACACATAGGAATACACTGACATACCAAGGTGTGCTTCTGCTTTAAGTAATGTTCCTATACACAAAGAACCCCCTAGTACAGCAGTATTATTAGCGGTGGAGGTTCATACTGTACACATAGGAATACACTGACATACCAAGGTGTGTTTCTGCTTTAAGCAATGTTCCTATACACAATGAACCCCCTAATACAGCAGTATTATTAGAGGTGGAGGTTCATACTGTACACATAGGAATACACTAACATACCAAGGTGTGTTTCTGCTTTAAGTAATGTTCCTATACACAAAGTACCCCCTAGTACAGCAGTATTATTAGAGGTGGAGGTTCATACTGTACACATAGGAATACACTGACATACCAAGGTGTGTTTCTGCTTTAAGTAATGTTCCTATACACAAAGAACCCCCGTACTACAGCAGTATTATTAGAGGTGGAGGTTCATACTGTACACATAGGAATACACTGACATACCAAGGTGTGTTTCTGCTTTAAGTAATGTTCCTATACACAAAGAACCCCCTAGTACAGCAGTATTATTAGAGGTGGAGGTTCATACTGTACACATAGGAATACACTGACATACCAAGGTGTGTTTCTGCTTTAAGTAATGTTCCTATACACAAAGAACCCCCTAGTACAGCAGTATTATTAGAGGTGGAGGTTCATACTGTACACATAGGAATACACTGACATACCAAGGTGTGTTTCTGCTTTAAGTAATGTTCCTATACACAAAGAACCCCCTAGTACAGCAGTATTATTAGAGGTGGATGTTCATACTGTACACATAGGAATACACTGACATACCAAGGTGTGTTTCTGCTTTAAGTAATTTTGCTATACACAAAGAACCCCCTAGTACAGCAGAATTATTAGAGGTGGAGGTTCATACTGTACATATAGGAATACACTGACATACCAAGGTGTGTTTCTGCTTTAAGTAATGTTCCTATACACAATGAACCCCCTAATACAGCAGTATTATTAGAGGTGGAGGTTCATACTGTACACATAGGAATACACTAACATACCAAGGTGTGTTTCTGCTTTAAGTAATGTTCCTATACACAAAGTACCCCCTAGTACAGCAGTATTATTAGAGGTGGAGGTTCATACTGTACACATAGGAATACACTGACATACCAAGGTGTGTTTCTGCTTTAAGTAATGTTCCTATACACAAAGAACCCCCGTACTACAGCAGTATTATTAGAGGTGGAGGTTCATACTGTACACATAGGAATACACTGACATACCAAGGTGTGTTTCTGCTTTAAGTAATGTTCCTATACACAAAGAACCCCCTAGTACAGCAGTATTATTAGAGGTGGAGGTTCATACTGTACACATAGGAATACACTGACATACCAAGGTGTGTTTCTGCTTTAAGTAATGTTCCTATACACAAAGAACCCCCTAGTACAGCAGTATTATTAGAGGTGGAGGTTCATACTGTACACATAGGAATACACTGACATACCAAGGTGTGTTTCTGCTTTAAGTAATGTTCCTATACACAAAGAACCCCCTAGTACAGCAGTATTATTAGAGGTGGATGTTCATACTGTACACATAGGAATACACTGACATACCAAGGTGTGTTTCTGCTTTAAGTAATTTTCCTATACACAAAGAACCCCCTAGTACAGCAGAATTATTAGAGGTGGAGGTTCATACTGTACACATAGGAATACACTGACATACCAAGGTGTGCTTCTGCTTTAAGTAATTTTCCTATACACAAAGAACCCCCTAGTACAGCAGTATTATTAGAGGTGGAGGTTCATACTGTACACATAGGAATACACTGACATACCAAGGTGTGTTTCTGCTTTAAGTAATGTTCCTATACACAAAGAACCCCCTAGTACAGCAGTATTATTAGAGGTGGAGGTTCATACTGTACACATAGGAATTCACTGACATACCAAGGTGTGTTTCTGCTTTAAGTAATGTTCCTATACACAAAGAACCCACTAGTACAGCAGTATTATTAGAGGTGGATGTTCATACTGTACACATAGGAATACACTGACCTACCAAGGTGTGTTTCTGCTTTAAGTTATTTTCCTATACACAAAGAACCCCCTAGTACAGCAGTATTATTAGAGGTGGAGGTTCATACTGTACACATAGGAATACACTGACATACCAAGGTGTGTTTCTGCTTTAAGTAATGTTCCTATACACAAAGAACCCCCTAATACAGCAGTATTATTAGAGGTGGAGGTTCATACTGTACACATAGGAATACACTAACATACCAAGGTGTGTTTCTGCTTTAAGTAATGTTCCTATACACAAAGAACCCCCTAGTACAGCAGTATTATTAGAGGTGGAGGTTCATACTGTACACATAGGAATACACTGACATACCAAGGTGTGTTTCTGCTTTAAGTAATGTTCCTATACGCAAAGAACCCCCTAGTACAGCAGTATTATTAGAGGTGGAGGTTCATACTGTACACATAGGAATACACTGACATACCAAGGTGTGTTTCTGCTTTAAGTAATGTTCCTATACACAAAGAACCCCCTAGTACAGCAGTATTATTAGAGGTGGAGGTTCATACTGTACACATAGGCGTACACTGACATACCAAGGTGTGTTTCTGCTTTAAGTAATGTTCCTATACACAAAGAACCCCCTAGTACAGCAGTATTATTAGAGGTGGAGGTTCATACTGTACACATAGGAATACACTGACATACCAAGGTGTGTTTCTGCTTTAAGTAATGTTTCTATACACAATGAACCCCCTAGTACAGCAGTATTATTAGAGGTGGAGGTTCATACTGTACACATAGGAATACACTGACATACCAAGGTGTGTTTCTGCTTTAAGTAATGTTCCTATACACAAAGAACCCCCTAGTACAGCAGTTTTATTAGAGGTGGATGTTCATACTGTACACATAGGAATACACTGACATACCAAGGTGTGTTTCTGCTTTAAGTAATGTTTCTATACACAATGAACCCCCTAATACAGCAGTATTATTAGAGGTGGAGGTTCATACTGTACACATAGGAATACACTGACATACCAAGGTGTGTTTCTGCTTTAAGTAATGTTCCTATACACAAAGAACCCCCTAGTACAGCAGTATAATTAGAGGTGGATGTTCATACTGTACACATAGGAATACACTGACATACCAAGGTGTGTTTCTGCTTTAAGTAATTTTCCTATACACAAAGAACCCCCTAGTACAGCAGTATTATTAGAGGTGGAGGTTCATACTGTACACATAGGAATACACTGACATACCAAGGTGTGCTTCTGCTTTAAGTAATTTTCCTGTACACAAAGAACCCCCTAGTACAGCAGTATTATGAGAGGTGGAGGTTCATACTGTACACATAGGAATACACTGACATACCAAGGTGTGTTTCTGCTTTAAGTAATGTTCCTATACACAAAGAACCCCCTAGTACAGCAGTATTATTAGAGGTGGATGTTCATACTGTACACATAGGAATACACTGACATACCAAGGTGTGTTTCTGCTTTAAGTAATGTTCCTATACACAAAGTACCCCCTAGTACAGCAGTATTATTAGAGGTGGAGGTTCATACTGTACACATAGGAATACACTGACATACCAAGGTGTGTTTCTGCTTTAAGTAATGTTCCTATACACAAAGAACCCACTAGTACAGCAATATTATTAGAGGTGGATGTTCATACTGTACACATACTGTAGGAATACACTGACCTACCAAGGTGTGTTTCTGCTTTAAGTTATTTTCCTATACACAAAGAACCCCCTAGTACAGCAGTATTATTAGAGGTGGAGGTTTATACTGTACACATAGGAATACACTGACATACCAAGGTGTGTTTCTGTTTTAAGTAATGTTCCTATACACAAAGAACCCCCTAGTACAGCAGTATTATTAGCGGTGGAGGTTCATACTGTACACATAGGAATACACTGACATACCAAGGTGTGTTTCTGCTTTAAGTAATGTTCCTATACACAATGAACCCCCTAATACAGCAGTATTATTAGAGGTGGAGGTTCATACTGTACACATAGGAATACACTAACATACCAAGGTGTGTTTCTGCTTTAAGTAATGTTCCTATACACAAAGAACCCCCTAGTACAGCAGTATTATTAGAGGTGGAGGTTCATACTGTACACATAGGAATACACTGACATACCAAGGTGTGTTTCTGCTTTAAGTAATGTTCCTATACGCAAAGAACCCCCTAGTACAGCAGTATTATTAGAGGTGGAGGTTCATACTGTACACATAGGAATACACTGACATACCAAGGTGTGTTTCTGCTTTAAGTAATGTTCCTATACACAAAGAACCCCCTAGTACAGCAGTATTATTAGAGGTGGAGGTTCATACTGTACACATAGGCGTACACTGACATACCAAGGTGTGTTTCTGCTTTAAGTAATGTTCCTATACACAAAGAACCCCCTAGTACAGCAGTATTATTAGAGGTGGAGGTTCATACTGTACACATAGGAATACACTGACATACCAAGGTGTGTTTCTGCTTTAAGTAATGTTTCTATACACAATGAACCCCCTAGTACAGCAGTATTATTAGAGGTGGAGGTTCATACTGTACACATAGGAATACACTGACATACCAAGGTGTGTTTCTGCTTTAAGTAATGTTCCTATACGCAAAGAACCCCCTAGTACAGCAGTATTATTAGAGGTGGAGGTTCATACTGTACACATAGGAATACACTGACATACCAAGGTGTGTTTCTGCTTTAAGTAATGTTCCTATACACAAAGAACCCCCTAGTACAGCAGTATTATTAGAGGTGGAGGTTCATACTGTACACATAGGCGTACACTGACATACCAAGGTGTGTTTCTGCTTTAAGTAATGTTCCTATACACAAAGAACCCCCTAGTACAGCAGTATTATTAGAGGTGGAGGTTCATACTGTACACATAGGAATACACTGACATACCAAGGTGTGTTTCTGCTTTAAGTAATGTTTCTATACACAATGAACCCCCTAGTACAGCAGTATTATTAGAGGTGGAGGTTCATACTGTACACATAGGAATACACTGACATACCAAGGTGTGTTTCTGCTTTAAGTAATGTTCCTATACACAAAGAACCCCCTAGTACAGCAGTTTTATTAGAGGTGGATGTTCATACTGTACACATAGGAATACACTGACATACCAAGGTGTGTTTCTGCTTTAAGTAATGTTTCTATACACAATGAACCCCCTAATACAGCAGTATTATTAGAGGTGGAGGTTCATTCTGTACACATAGGAATACACTGACATACCAAGGTGTGTTTCTGCTTTAAGTAATGTTCCTATACACAAAGAACCCCCTAGTACAGCAGTATAATTAGAGGTGGATGTTCATACTGTACACATAGGAATACACTGACATACCAAGGTGTGTTTCTGCTTTAAGTAATTTTCCTATACACAAAGAACCCCCTAGTACAGCAGTATTATTAGAGGTGGAGGTTCATACTGTACACATAGGAATACACTGACATACCAAGGTGTGCTTCTGCTTTAAGTAATTTTCCTGTACACAAAGAACCCCCTAGTACAGCAGTATTATGAGAGGTGGAGGTTCATACTGTACACATAGGAATACACTGACATACCAAGGTGTGTTTCTGCTTTAAGTAATGTTCCTATACACAAAGAACCCCCTAGTACAGCAGTATTATTAGAGGTGGATGTTCATACTGTACACATAGGAATACACTGACATACCAAGGTGTGTTTCTGCTTTAAGTAATGTTCCTATACACAAAGTACCCCCTAGTACAGCAGTATTATTAGAGGTGGAGGTTCATACTGTACACATAGGAATACACTGACATACCAAGGTGTGTTTCTGCTTTAAGTAATGTTCCTATACACAAAGAACCCACTAGTACAGCAATATTATTAGAGGTGGATGTTCATACTGTACACATACTGTAGGAATACACTGACCTACCAAGGTGTGTTTCTGCTTTAAGTTATTTTCCTATACACAAAGAACCCCCTAGTACAGCAGTATTATTAGAGGTGGAGGTTCATACTGTACACATAGGAATACACTGACATACCAAGGTGTGCTTCTGCTTTAAGTAATTTTCCTATACACAAAGAACCCCCTAGTACAGCAGTATTATTAGAGGTGGAGGTTCATACTGTACACATAGGAATACACTGACATACCAAGGTGTGTTTCTGCTTTAAGTAATGTTCCTATACACAAAGAACCCCCTAGTACAGCAGTATTATTAGCGGTGGAGGTTCATACTGTACACATAGGAATACACTGACATACCAAGGTGTGTTTCTGCTTTAAGTAATGTTCCTATACACAATGAACCCCCTAATACAGCAGTATTATTAGAGGTGGAGGTTCATACTGTACACATAGGAATACACTAACATACCAAGGTGTGTTTCTGCTTTAAGTAATGTTCCTATACACAAAGTACCCCCTAGTACAGCAGTATTATTAGAGGTGGAGGTTCATACTGTACACATAGGAATACACTGACATACCAAGGTGTGTTTCTGCTTTAAGTAATGTTCCTATACACAAAGAACCCCCGTAGTACAGCAGTATTATTAGAGGTGGAGGTTCATACTGTACACATAGGAATAAACTGACATACCAAGGTGTGTTTCTGCTTTAAGTAATGTTCCTATACACAAAGAACCCCCTAGTACAGCAGTATTATTAGAGGTGGAGGTTCATACTGTACACATAGGAATACACTGACATACCAAGGTGTGTTTCTGCTTTAAGTAATTTTCCTATACACAAAGAACCGCCTAGTACAGCAGTATTATTAGAGGTGGAGGTTCATACTGTACACATAGGAATACACTGACATACCAAGGTGTGTTTCTGCTTTAAGTAATGTTCCTATACACAAAGAACCCCCTAGTACAGCAGTATTATTAGAGGTGGATGTTCATACTGTACACATAGGAATACACTGACATACCAAGGTGTGTTTCTGCTTTAAGTAATTTTCCTATACACAAAGAACCCCCTAGTACAGCAGAATTATTAGAGGTGGAGGTTCATACTGTACACATAGGAATACACTGACATACCAAGGTGTGTTTCTGCTTTAAGTAATGTTCCTATACACAATGAACCCCCTAATACAGCAGTATTATTAGAGGTGGAGGTTCATACTGTACACATAGGAATACACTAACATACCAAGGTGTGTTTCTGCTTTAAGTAATGTTCCTATACACAAAGTACCCCCTAGTACAGCAGTATTATTAGAGGTGGAGGTTCATACTGTACACATAGGAATACACTGACATACCAAGGTGTGTTTCTGCTTTAAGTAATGTTCCTATACACAAAGAACCCCCGTAGTACAGCAGTATTATTAGAGGTGGAGGTTCATACTGTACACATAGGAATACACTGACATACCAAGGTGTGTTTCTGCTTTAAGTAATGTTCCTATACACTGTGACAAACGGCTTACTCCGGGGCTCCGTCGTTTGTCCGGGACTGTTTAGAACACGGTCTTTTAGGGTAGGTTAAATGATGAGGCGTCACGTACTGTTCCTTTAAACAGGCTATGCCTGGTTTATTCAGTCCCAGGCACTGAGACTGCCACAGTGCATACAACAGAAAACAGATCAAAACAAAAGCTGCTCACCTGAGCGATAACTTAACTTAGATATCCCTGACTCAGGGTTGGAAGTGGCTTTTCCACTTCCAACATCAAAACACGGTACTTTTGCAGTCTTACACAAATGAACAGAAAGATTGAACCTGTTTGGGGAAGAGGCTTCTCCCCTCTGTAGTTCAGCAGCCTTCCAGCCTCCTGGCTCTTGTGGGGAGACCAGAGCAAACAGGAAATCAGTCTTTCATACCTGATTCCTAATTAGCATGACAGGTGACAGAAATCAGGCAGCAGACAAACTCTGGTCTGGATCTCTCATCCCTCAGTTCCAGCGCTTGCCAAACTGTGGGATGGAGTGTATGTATTATAAGGCTGCACTCCCAGGCCAAACAGGATAGAAACTGTCTAGTATCCTGGGAGCCCTATATACGGAATTTATTACCATCCCCTGGTTTCTGTCACATATCCTCCCCCCCAGCTCAGACCTCGAGGGATGAGCGACCATGGATATTAGGGAGTGCATCCTTGACAACCCGTCAGCATTGCCATGTTTGTGCCCTGACCTGTGTTCCACAGAAAATTTAAAGGGTTGTAGGCTTAGGAACCACCTGGTCACTCTAGCATTCTTTTCCCTGTTTTGACACATCCAGGTAAGGGGTGCATGATCTGTGACCAACCGGAATTTTCTCCCCAACAGATAGTATTTGAGCGTCTCTACAGCCCACTTTATTGCGAGACACTCTTTCTCTACTATGGAGTAATTTTTCTCCTGGGGATTTAGTTTCCTACTTAAATAAAGGATGGGGTGCTCCTCACCTTGAGACTCCTGGGAGAGTACCGCCCCCAGCCCTACCTCAGATGCGTCGGTTTGGACTACGAACTCTTTGGAGAAGTCAGGTGTGACCAACACTGGTTGGGCACAGAGAGCTTCTTTCAGGCTTCTAAAGGCCTGTTCGGTTTCGGGGGACCACTTTACCATTAGCGGTCCTCTTGCTTTTGTGAGGTCAGTTAGTGGGGTTGCCTTAGTTGCAAAATTGGGAATAAACCTTCTATAGTACCCAATTAACCCCAAAAAGGTCCTTACTTGTTTTTTTGTAACTGGCCTTGGCCAATTTTGTATCGCCTCCACTTTGAGTGTTTGGGGTTTGAGTAAACCTCTGCCAATAGAATATCCCAGATACTTGGCCTCCTCCAGACCAATAGTGCATTTAGCGGGGTTAGCAGTTAGTCCAGCAGACCGGACTGCGTCAAGCACAGCTTGGACCTTTGGAAGGTGGGATTGCCAATCTTCACTATGGATTACCACATCATCCAGGTAGGCGGCAGCATACCGAGCATGTGGTTTTAAAATTTTATCCATCATTCTTTGGAATGTGGCGGGAGCTCCATGTAAGCCAAAAGGCAACACCTTATACTGAAAGAGGCCGTCTGGGGTTGAGAAGGCTGTCTTTTCTTTTGCCCTTTCTGTGAGGGGAACCTGCCAGTACCCTTTTGTTAGGTCTAGGGTTGTGAGATATCGGGCTTTGCCCAGTCTCTCTACAAGTTCATCTACCCTGGGCATAGGATAAGTATCAAATTTTGACACCGCGTTTAGTTTCCGGTAGTCATTACAAAACCTTGTTGTACCATCTGGCTTTGGGACTAAGACTATAGGGCTGTTCCACCCACTTTGGGATTCCTCAATTACACCTAGTTTTAGCATTTTTTTAACCTCTAAACTTATAGCCTTTCTTTTGGCCTCTGGGATTCGGTACGGTTTAAGGTTAACTCGGACCCCCGGTTCAGAGACTAGGTCATGTTCAATTATGCTAGTTCTACCTGGCCGTATAGAGAAGATTTCTTTGTTTCTTTTCACTAAATTCTGAACCTCTCGTTTCTGATGAACAGACAGGGTTTCAGCTATGCTAACCTCTGGGTCAGTTTCTTGATTCTCTGACGGACCTGGGGGTACTAGGGTTAACAAGACTTCTCTATCTTTCCAGGGCTTGAGTAGGTTTATATGGTAAATTTGCTCAGGTTTCCTCCTACTTGGCTGTCTTACCTTATAATTTACTTCTCCCACTCTTTCCAAGACCTCATATGGCCCATGCCATTTAGCAAGGAATTTACTCTCCACGGTGGGAACCAGAACTAGTACCCTATCACCTGGAGAAAAAATTCTGACCCTAGCACCCTTATTATATGTATTCCTCTGTGCTTCTTGAGCTTTCTCCATGTGTTCCCTCACTATGGGTAGGACTGCAGCAATGCGGTCCTGCATCTGGGCAACATGCTCTATTACACTTCTGTAAGGGGTAACCTCGTGTTCCCAAGTCTCTTTGGCTATATCCAGTAAGCCCCTTGGGTGTCGGCCATACAATAGTTCAAACGGGGAGAAGCCTGTGGATGATTGGGGAACTTCCCTAATGGCAAATAACAGGTACGGTAACAAACAATCCCAGTTTTTCCCATCTTTATCAACCGCCCGCCGTAACATGCTCTTTAAGGTTTTATTGAACCTTTCCACTAAACCATCTGTTTGTGGATGATAGACTGAGGTTCTGAGATGCTTGATTTTTAGGAGTTTACATAGCTCTTTCGTTACTTGGGACATAAATGGTGTTCCCTGGTCAGATAGAATCTCTTTAGGAATCCCGACCCGGGAAAACAGAACTACTAACTCTTTTGCTATGTTTTTAGCTGAGGTGCTACGTAGGGGAACTGCCTCCGGATATCGGGTGGCATAATCTAATATTACCAATATATGCTGATGTCCCCTAGCAGACTTTATTAGGGGTCCTACTAGATCCATAGCAATCCGGTCAAATGGTACCTCTATTATGGGAAGGGGTACCAATGGGCTGCGGTACGCCTTGAACGGGGCGGTGATCTGACATTCTGGGCATGAGGAACAATAATTCGTAATTTCTGCCAGAACCCCAGGCCAATAGAAGCTTCGGAGAACCTTTTCTTTTGTCTTTTCCACCCCTAGGTGTCCCCCCAATGGATGACTATGTGCGAGGTGTAATACTACGTTACGGAATGTCCGTGGTACCAACAATTGTTTAGTTGTAACTGATTTCCTTTTATCAACCCGATATACTAGGTCGTTCTCTACCTCGAAGTAGGGGTAAGCAAGTGACCTATCTGGTTGGCCAGGAGTACTATTCTGGTCCCGTATATTTCCCCTTGCTACCGCTAATGTGGGGTCCTCCCACTGGGCCTTCTTAAAACTCCCAGGACTGACCTCTAGGTCAGCGAGGGTCTTATCCGGTTCTGGGGTGGTAAGTGTCTGCTCAACATCTTGATTTGGGGTATTCCCTACCAAAGTAGTGATGGGGAAGGGAATTTTACAGCACTCCTCCTTTTCCCCCTTCTTATTTGGGCCCTCGTCAACCTCCATTTCTGAAAAAGGGAAAGGATTTGTTTCTTCTAATACTTCGTTATGGTCCGCTATTGAACTCTGGGCGCTATTCTGAGCGGGGGACCACATTTTTAGAAAATGGGGAAAGTCAGTCCCTATTAACACATCATGTGCCAGTTTGGGTACAATACCCACCTTGAAATCTAAAGAACCAAACTCTGTTTCAAAAAAAACATCAACAGTGGAATATTCATGATTATCCCCATGTATACAACAAATTGCCACTCTTTGTGAACTGTTTCCCTGTTTCTTCTTAATGGGCAAGAGGTATTCGGACACTAGTGTGACCATGCTCCCAGAGTCAAGAAGTGCCCGAACCCTCTTACCATTAACCTTTACAAATGCCCACAGATGGTTATTCAAGGGGTCCTCTGGGCTAGGGCCCATACATTGGGACAACAGCGAATAAGGTTCCACGCTGTTGCATTGCATGGGCTCATCATTTAGTGGGCAGATTTTTGCTGTGTGGCCCCTCTCATGACAATTTACACATTTAGGTACATAGTCTGTGTCCCACTTAGAGCCTTTTCCCGGCTCCCCATGTTGGCTATTGCCCTTAGTGTGCGAACCACTGTTGCTGGTGCTGCGTGAAGGTGGTCGCCGCTCTTCAGCGCCCCTTAACCCCGGTACCCTTTTACCGTCTCTGGAAGAGTCCTGGAACCTCGGGTAGTGGGGTTGCTCCACGACTGTGGGTTGCGGGTGCTCTTCTGCTGCATTGTACCTTTCTACGAGGGCCACAAGCTCATCCGCATTGTGGGGGTCACTCCGACTGACCCAACGGCGTAAGGCAGAGGGAAGTTTCCTCAAGAACTGGTCCATGACCAACCGTTCCACGATGTGGCTGGCTGAGTTGATTTCGGGTTGTAGCCACTTCCGGGCGAGGTGGATGAGGTCATACATCTGGCTTCGGGTGGCCTTATCCATCGTGAAGGACCATGCGTGAAACCTTTGGGCGCGAACAGCCGTGGTTACGCCGAGGCGGGCGAGGATCTCGAACTTCAATTTTGCATAGACGTTAGCTTCGGCTGGCTCTAGATCAAAGTAAGCCTTCTGGGGTTCGCCGCTTAGGAAGGGTGCGATTAGACCAGCCCACTCAGCTTCTGGCCATCCCTCTCTCTGTGCCGTGCGTTCAAACGTGAGAAGATAGGCTTCCACATCATCCGAGGGTCCCATCTTCTGAAGGTAGTGGCTTGCCCTGGTCATTTTCGGAACTGGGGCTGCCGCTGCCAGTGGAAGGTTACTGATAGTCCCCCTCAGGATCTCGAGTTCCTGCTGTAAGCCCTGAGCGAACCGCTGTTGCTCCTCTCTCAGCAAGCGGTTTGTCTCTTGCTGGTTTGCATTCGCGTTTTGCAGGGCTTCATTCGTCTGTTGCTGGTTTGCATTCGCCTGTTGCTGGTTGGCATTAATCTCTTGCTGGGCTATTAGCAGCTGTTGCTGGGCTGCATTCGTCTGCTGCTGGTTTGCATTAGTTTCTTGCTGGGCTATTAACAGCTGTTGCTGGGTTTCATTCACGTCTTTCTGGGCAGCGACATTGCGTACCAGCGCACCCACCACGTCTTCCATCTTCTTTGCAGAGGATGAAAAAACTTTTTTTTTTTTTTTTTTTTTTTCTTTCAAAGTTCTTCAACCCGCAGACCCCCTAGTGCTCTGCCCGCATTCTCCACCATATGTGACAAACGGCTTACTCCGGGGCTCCGTCGTTTGTCCGGGACTGTTTAGAACACGGTCTTTTAGGGTAGGTTAAATGATGAGGCGTCACGTACTGTTCCTTTAAACAGGCTATGCCTGGTTTATTCAGTCCCAGGCACTGAGACTGCCACAGTGCATACAACAGAAAACAGATCAAAACAAAAGCTGCTCACCTGAGCGATAACTTAACTTAGATATCCCTGACTCAGGGTTGGAAGTGGCTTTTCCACTTCCAACATCAAAACACGGTACTTTTGCAGTCTTACACAAATGAACAGAAAGATTGAACCTGTTTGGGGAAGAGGCTTCTCCCCTCTGTAGTTCAGCAGCCTTCCAGCCTCCTGGCTCTTGTGGGGAGACCAGAGCAAACAGGAAATCAGTCTTTCATACCTGATTCCTAATTAGCATGACAGGTGACAGAAATCAGGCAGCAGACAAACTCTGGTCTGGATCTCTCATCCCTCAGTTCCAGCGCTTGCCAAACTGTGGGATGGAGTGTATGTATTATAAGGCTGCACTCCCAGGCCAAACAGGATAGAAACTGTCTAGTATCCTGGGAGCCCTATATACGGAATTTATTACCATCCCCTGGTTTCTGTCACAACACAAAGAACCCCCTAGTACAGCAGTATTATTAGAGGTGGAGGTTCATACTGTACACATAGGAATACACTGACATACCAAGGTGTGTTTCTGCTTTAAGTAATGTTCCTATACACAAAGAACCCCCTAGTACAGCAGTATTATTAGAGGTGGAGGTTCATACTGTACACATAGGAATACACTGACATACCAAGGTGTGTTTCTGCTTTAAGTAATGTTCCTATACACAAAGAACCCCCTAGTACAGCAGTATTATTAGAGGTGGATGTTCATACTGTACACATAGGAATACACTGACATACCAAGGTGTGTTTCTGCTTTAAGTAATTTTCCTATACACAAAGAACCCCCTAGTACAGCACAATTATTAGAGGTGGAGGTTCATACTGTACACATAGGAATACACTGACATACCAAGGTGTGCTTCTGCTTTAAGTAATTTTCCTATACACAAAGAACCCCCTAGTACAGCAGTATTATTAGAGGTGGAGGTTCATACTGTAAACATAGGAATACACTGACATACCAAGGTGTGTTTCAGATTTAAGTAATGTTCCTATATACAAAGAACCCCCTAGTACAGCAGTATTATTAGCGGTGGAGGTTCATACTGTACACATAGGAATACACTGACATACCAAGGTGTGTTTCTGCTGTAGGTAATGTTCCTATACACAAAGAACCCCCTAGTACAGCAGTATTATTAGAGGTGGAGGTTCATACTGTACACATAGGAATACACTGACATACCAAGGTGTGTTTCTGCTTTAAGTAATGTTCCTATACACAAAGAGCCCCCTTGTACAGCAGTATAATGAGAGGTGGAGGTTCATACTGTACACATAGGAATACACTGACATACCAAGGTGTGTTTCTGCTTTAAGTAATGTTCCTATACACAAAGAACCCCCTAATATAGCAGTATTATTAGAGGTGGAGGTTCATACTGTACACATAGGAATACACTAACATACCAAGGTGTGTTTCTGCTTTAAGTTATGTTCCTATACACAAAGAACCCCCTAGTACAGCAGTATTATTAGAGGTGGAGGTTCATACTGTACACATAGGAATACACTGACATACCAAGGTGTGTTTCTGCTTTAAGTTATGTTCCTATACACAAAGAACCCCCTAGTACAGCAGTATTATTAGAGGTGGAGGTTCATACTGTACACATAGGAATACACTTACATACCAAGGTGTGTTTCTGCTTTAAGTAATGTTCCTATACGCAAAGAACCCCCTAGTACAGCAGTATTATTAGAGGTGGAGGTTCATACTGTACACATAGGAATACACTGACATACCAAGGTGTGTTTCTGCTTTAAGTAATGTTCCTATACACAAAGAACCCCCTAGTACAGCAGTATTATTAGAGGTGGAGGTTCATACTGTACACATAGGAATACACTGACATACCAAGGTGTGTTTCTGCTTTAAGTAATGTTTCTATACACAAAGAACCCCCTAGTACAGCAGTATTATTAGAGGTGGAGGTTCATACTGTACACATAGGAATACACTGACATACCAAGGTGTGTTTCTGCTTTAAGTTATTTTCCTATACACAAAGAACCCCCTAGTACAGCAGTATTATTAGAGGTGGAGGTTCATACTGTACACATAGGAATACACTGACATACCAAGGTGTGTTTCTGCTTTAAGTAATGTTCCTATACACAAAGAACCCCCTAATACAGCAGTATTATTAGAGGTGGGGGTTCATACTGTACACATAGGAATACACTAACATACCAAGGTGTGTTTCTGCTTTAAGTAATGTTCCTATACACAAAGAACCCCCTAGTACAGCAGTATTATTAGAGGTGGAGGTTCATACTGTACACATAGGAATACACTGACATACCAAGGTGTGTTTCTGCTTTAAGTAATGTTCCTATACACAAAGAACCCCCTAGTACAGCAGTATTATTAGAGGTGGAGGTTCATACTGTACACATAGGAATACACTGACATACCAAGGTGTGTTTCTGCTTTAAGTAATGTTCCTATACACAAAGAACCCCCTAGTACAGCAGTATTATTAGAGGTGGAGGTTCATACTGTACATATAGGAATACACTGACATACCAAGGTGTGTTTCTGCTTTAAGTAATGTTCCTATACGCAAAGAACCCCCTAGTACAGCAGTATTATTAGAGGTGGAGGTTCATACTGTACACATAGGAATACACTGACATACCAAGGTGTGTTTCTGCTTTAAGTAATGTTCCTATTCACAAAGAACCCCCTAGTACAGCAGTATTATTAGAGGTGGAGGTTCATACAGTACACATAGGAATACACTGACATACCAAGGTGTGTTTCTGCTTTAAGTAATGTTTCTATTCACAATGAACCCCCTAGTACAGCAGTATTATTAGAGGTGGAGGTTCATACTGTACACATAGGAATACACTGACATACCAAGGTGTGTTTCTGCTTTAAGTAATTTTCCTATACACAAAGAACCCCCTAGTACAGCAGTATTATTAGAGGTGGAGGTTCATACTGTACACATAGGAATACACTGACATACCAAGGTGTGCTTCTGCTTTAAGTAATTTTCCTATACACAAAGAACCCCCTAGTACAGCAGTATTATGAGAGGTGGAGGTTCATACTGTACACATAGGAATACACTGACATACCAAGGTGTGTTTCAGATTTAAGTAATGTTCCTATATACAAAGAACCCCCTAGTACAGCAGTATTATTAGAGGTGGATGTTCATACTGTACACATAGGAATACACTGACATACCAAGGTGTGTTTCTGCTTTAAGTAATGTTCCTATACACAAAGTACCCCCTAGTACAGCAGTATTATTAGAGGTGGAGGTTCATACTGTACACATAGGAATACACTGACATACCAAGGTGTGTTTCTGCTTTAAGTAATGTTCCTATACACAAAGAACCCACTAGTACAGCAGTATTATTAGAGGTGGATGTTCATGTTCATACTGTACACATAGGAATACACTGACCTACCAAGGTGTGTTTCTGCTTTAAGTTATTTTCCTATACACAAAGAACCCCCTAGTACAGCAGTATTATTAGAGGTGGAGGTTCATACTGTACACATAGGAATACACTGACATACCAAGGTGTGCTTCTGCTTTAAGTAATTTTCCTATACACAAAGAACCCCCTAGTACAGCAGTATTATTAGAGGTGGAGGTTCATACTGTACACATAGGAATACACTGACATACCAAGGTGTGTTTCTGCTTTAAGTAATGTTCCTATACACAAAGAACCCCCTAGTACAGCAGTATTATTAGCGGTGGAGGTTCATACTGTACACATAGGAATACACTGACATACCAAGGTGTGTTTCTGCTTTAAGTAATGTTCCTATACACAATGAACCCCCTAATACAGCAGTATTATTAGAGGTGGAGGTTCATACTGTACACATAGGAATACACTAACATACCAAGGTGTGTTTCTGCTTTAAGTAATGTTCCTATACACAAAGTACCCCCTAGTACAGCAGTATTATTAGAGGTGGAGGTTCTTACTGTACACATAGTAATACACTGACATACCAAGGTGTGTTTCTGCTTTAAGTAATGTTCCTATACACAAAGAACCCCCTAGTACAGCAGTATTATTAGAGGTGGAGGTTCATACTGTACACATAGGAATACACTGACATACCAAGGTGTGTTTCTGCTTTAAGTAATGTTCCTATACGCAAAGAACCCCCTAGTACAGCAGTATTATTAGAGGTGGAGGTTCATACTGTACACATAGGAATACACTGACATACCAAGGTGTGTTTCTGCTTTAAGTAATGTTCCTATACACAAAGAACCCCCTAGTACAGCAGTATTATTAGAGGTGGAGGTTCATACTGTACACATAGGAATACACTGACATACCAAGGTGTGTTTCTGCTTTAAGTAATGTTCCTATACACAAAGAACCCCCTAGTACAGCAGTATTATTAGAGGTGGAGGTTCATACTGTACACATAGGAATACACTGACATACCAAGGTGTGTTTCTGCTTTAAGTAATGTTCCTATACACAAAGAACCCCCTAGTACAGCAGTTTTATTAGAGGTGGATGTTCATACTGTACACATAGGAATACACTGACATACCAAGGTGTGTTTCTGCTTTAAGTAATGTTTCTATACACAATGAACCCCCTAGTACAGCAGTATTATTAGAGGTGGAGGTTCATACTGTACACATAGGAATACACTGACATACCAAGGTGTGTTTCTGCTTTAAGTAATATTCCTATACACAAAGAACCCCCTAGTACAGCAGTATTATTAGAGGTGGATGTTCATACTGTACACATACTGTAGGAATACACTGACATACCAAGGTGTGTTTCTGCTTTAAGTAATTTTCCTATACACAAAGAACCCCCTAGTACAGCAGTATTATTAGAGGTGGAGGTTCATACTGTACACATAGGAATACACTGACATACCAAGGTGTGCTTCTGCTTTAAGTAATTTTCCTATACACAAAGAAGCCCCTAGTACAGCAGTATTATGAGAGGTGGAGGTTCATACTGTACACATAGGAATACACTGACATACCAAGGTGTGTTTCAGATTTAAGTAATGTTCCTATATACAAAGAACCCCCTAGTACAGCAGTATTATTAGAGGTGGATGTACATACTGTACACCTAGGAATACACTGACATACCAAGGTGTGTTTCTGCTTTAAGTAATGTTCCTATACACAAAGTACCCCCTAGTACAGCAGTATTATTAGAGGTGGAGGTTCATACTGTACACAAAGGAATACACTGACATACCAAGGTGTGTTTCTGCTTTAAGTAATGTTCCTATACACAAAGAACCCACTAGTACAGCAGTATTATTAGAGGTGGATGTTCATACTGTACACATAGGAATACACTGACCTACCAAGGTGTGTTTCTGCTTTAAGTTATTTTCCTATACACAAAGAACCCCCTAGTACAGCAGTATTATTAGAGGTGGAGGTTCATACTGTACACATAGGAATACACTGACATACCAAGGTGTGCTTCTGCTTTAAGTAATTTTCCTATACACAAAGAACCCCCTAGTACAGCAGTATTATTAGAGGTGGAGGTTCATACTGTACACATAGGAATACACTGACATACCAAGGTGTGTTTCTGCTTTAAGTAATGTTCCTATACACAAAGAACCCCCTAGTACAGCAGTATTATTACAGGTGGAGGTTCATACTGTACACATAGGAATACACTGACATACCAAGGTGTGTTTCTGCTTTAAGTAATGTTCCTATACACAAAGAACCCCTTAGTACAGCAGTATTAGGAGAGGTGGAGGTTCATACTGTACACATAGGAATACACTGACATACCAAGGTGTGTTTCTGCTGTAGGTAATGTTCCTATACACAAAGAACCCCCTAGTACAGCAGTATTATTAGAGGTGGAGGTTCATACTGTACACATAGGAATACACTGACATACAAAGGTGTGTTTCTGCTTTAAGTAATGTTCCTATACACAAAGAACCCCCTAGTACAGCAGTATTATGAGAGGTGGAGGTTCATATTGTACACATAGGAATACACTGACATACCAAGGTGTGTTTCTGCTTTAAGTAATGTTCCTATACACAAAGAACCCCCTAGTACAGCAGTATTATTAGAGGTGGAGGTTCATACTGTACACATAGGAATACACTGACATACCAAGGTGTGCTTCTGCTTTAAGTAATTTTCCTATACACAAAGAACCCCCTAGTACAGCAGTATTATTAGAGGTGGAGGTTCATACTGTACACATAGGAATACACTGACATACCAAGGTGTGTTTCTGCTTTAAGTAATGTTCCTATACACAAAGAACCCCCTAGTACAGCAGTATTATTAGCGGTGGAGGTTCATACTGTACACATAGGAATACACTGACATACCAAGGTGTGTTTCTGCTTTAAGTAATGTTCCTATACACAATGAACCCCCTAATACAGCAGTATTATTAGAGGTGGAGGTTCATACTGTACACATAGGAATACACTAACATACCAAGGTGTGTTTCTGCTTTAAGTAATGTTCCTATACACAAAGTACCCCCTAGTACAGCAGTATTATTAGAGGTGGAGGTTCTTACTGTACACATAGTAATACACTGACATACCAAGGTGTGTTTCTGCTTTAAGTAATGTTCCTATACACAAAGAACCCCCTAGTACAGCAGTATTATTAGAGGTGGAGGTTCATACTGTACACATAGGAATACACTGACATACCAAGGTGTGTTTCTGCTTTAAGTAATGTTCCTATACGCAAAGAACCCCCTAGTACAGCAGTATTATTAGAGGTGGAGGTTCATACTGTACACATAGGAATACACTGACATACCAAGGTGTGTTTCTGCTTTAAGTAATGTTCCTATACACAAAGAACCCCCTAGTACAGCAGTATTATTAGAGGTGGAGGTTCATACTGTACACATAGGAATACACTGACATACCAAGGTGTGTTTCTGCTTTAAGTAATGTTCCTATACACAAAGAACCCCCTAGTACAGCAGTATTATTAGAGGTGGAGGTTCATACTGTACACATAGGAATACACTGACATACCAAGGTGTGTTTCTGCTTTAAGTAATGTTCCTATACACAAAGAACCCCCTAGTACAGCAGTTTTATTAGAGGTGGATGTTCATACTGTACACATAGGAATACACTGACATACCAAGGTGTGTTTCTGCTTTAAGTAATGTTTCTATACACAATGAACCCCCTAGTACAGCAGTATTATTAGAGGTGGAGGTTCATACTGTACACATAGGAATACACTGACATACCAAGGTGTGTTTCTGCTTTAAGTAATATTCCTATACACAAAGAACCCCCTAGTACAGCAGTATTATTAGAGGTGGATGTTCATACTGTACACATACTGTAGGAATACACTGACATACCAAGGTGTGTTTCTGCTTTAAGTAATTTTCCTATACACAAAGAACCCCCTAGTACAGCAGTATTATTAGAGGTGGAGGTTCATACTGTACACATAGGAATACACTGACATACCAAGGTGTGCTTCTGCTTTAAGTAATTTTCCTATACACAAAGAAGCCCCTAGTACAGCAGTATTATGAGAGGTGGAGGTTCATACTGTACACATAGGAATACACTGACATACCAAGGTGTGTTTCAGATTTAAGTAATGTTCCTATATACAAAGAACCCCCTAGTACAGCAGTATTATTAGAGGTGGATGTACATACTGTACACCTAGGAATACACTGACATACCAAGGTGTGTTTCTGCTTTAAGTAATGTTCCTATACACAAAGTACCCCCTAGTACAGCAGTATTATTAGAGGTGGAGGTTCATACTGTACACAAAGGAATACACTGACATACCAAGGTGTGTTTCTGCTTTAAGTAATGTTCCTATACACAAAGAACCCACTAGTACAGCAGTATTATTAGAGGTGGATGTTCATACTGTACACATAGGAATACACTGACCTACCAAGGTGTGTTTCTGCTTTAAGTTATTTTCCTATACACAAAGAACCCCCTAGTACAGCAGTATTATTAGAGGTGGAGGTTCATACTGTACACATAGGAATACACTGACATACCAAGGTGTGCTTCTGCTTTAAGTAATTTTCCTATACACAAAGAACCCCCTAGTACAGCAGTATTATTAGAGGTGGAGGTTCATACTGTACACATAGGAATACACTGACATACCAAGGTGTGTTTCTGCTTTAAGTAATGTTCCTATACACAAAGAACCCCCTAGTACAGCAGTATTATTACAGGTGGAGGTTCATACTGTACACATAGGAATACACTGACATACCAAGGTGTGTTTCTGCTTTAAGTAATGTTCCTATACACAAAGAACCCCTTAGTACAGCAGTATTAGGAGAGGTGGAGGTTCATACTGTACACATAGGAATACACTGACATACCAAGGTGTGTTTCTGCTGTAGGTAATGTTCCTATACACAAAGAACCCCCTAGTACAGCAGTATTATTAGAGGTGGAGGTTCATACTGTACACATAGGAATACACTGACATACAAAGGTGTGTTTCTGCTTTAAGTAATGTTCCTATACACAAAGAACCCCCTAGTACAGCAGTATTATGAGAGGTGGAGGTTCATATTGTACACATAGGAATACACTGACATACCAAGGTGTGTTTCTGCTTTAAGTAATGTTCCTATACACAAAGAACCCCCTAGTACAGCAGTATTATTAGAGGTGGAGGTTCATACTGTACACATAGGAATACACTGACATACCAAGGTGTGTTTTATATTTAAGTAATGTTCCTATACACAAAGAACCCCCTAGTACAGCAGTATTATTAGAGGTGGATGTTCATACTGTACACATAGGAATACACTGACATACCAAGGTGTGTTTCTGCTTTAAGTAATTTTCCTATACACAAAGAACCCCCTAGTACAGCAGAATTATTAGAGGTGGAGGTTCATACTGTACACATAGGAATACACTGACATACCAAGGTGTGCTTCTGCTTTAAGTAATTTTCCTATACACAAAGAACCCCCTAGTACAGCAGTATTATTAGAGGTGGAGGTTCATACTGTAAACATAGGAATACACTGACATACCAAGGTGTGTTTCAGATTTAAGTAATGTTCCTATATACAAAGAACCCCCTAGTACAGCAGTATTATTAGCGGTGGAGGTTCATACTGTACACATAGGAATACACTGACATACCAAGGTGTGTTTCTGCTGTAGGTAATGTTCCTATACACAAAGAACCCCCTAGTACAGCAGTATTATTAGAGGTGGAGGTTCATACTGTACACATAGGAATACACTGACATACCAAGGTGTGTTTCTGCTTTAAGTAATGTTCCTATACACAAAGAACCCCCTTGTACAGCAGTATAATGAGAGGTGGAGGTTCATACTGTACACATAGGAATACACTAACATACCAAGGTGTGTTTCTGCTTTAAGTAATGTTCCTATACACAAAGAATCCCCTAGTACAGCAGTATTATTAGAGGTGGAGGTTCATACTGTACACATAGGAATACACTGACATACCAAGGTGTGTTTCTGCTTTAAGTAATGTTCCTATACGCAAAGAACCCCCTAGTACAGCAGTATTATTAGAGGTGGAGGTTCATACTGTACACATAGGAATACACTGACATACCAAGGTGTGTTTCTGCTTTAAGTAATGTTCCTATACACAATGAACCCCCTAGTACAGCAGTATTATTAGAGGTGGAGGTTCATACTGTACACATAGGAATACACTGGCATACCAAGGTGTGTTTCAGATTTAAGTAATGTTCCTATATACAAAGAACCCCCTAGTACAGCAGTATTATTAGCGGTGGAGGTTCATACTGTACACATAGGAATACACTGACATACCAAGGTGTGTTTCTGCTGTAAGTAATGTTCCTACAGTATACACAAAGAACCCCCTAGTACAGCAGTATTATTAGAGGTGGAGGTTCATACTGTACACATAGGAATACACTGACATACCAAGGTGTGTTTCTGCTTTAAGTAATGTTCCTATACACAAAGAACCCCCTTGTACAGCAGTATAATGAGAGGTGGAGGTTCATACTGTACACATAGGAATACACTGACATACCAAGGTGTTTTTCTGCTTTAAGTAATGTTCCTATACACAAAGAACCCCCTAGTACAGCAGTATTATTAGAGGTGGAGGTTCATACTGTACACATAGGAATACACTGACATACCAAGGTGTGTTTCTGCTTTAAGTAATGTTCCTATACGCAAAGAACCCCCTAGTACAGCAGTATTATTAGAGGTGGAGGTTCATACTGTACACATAGGAATACACTGACATACCAAGGTGTGTTTCTGCTTTAAGTAATGTTCCTATACACAAAGAACCCCCTAGTACAGCAGTATTATTAGAGGTGGAGGTTCATACTGTACACATAGGAATACACTGACATACCAAGGTGTGTTTCTGCTTTAAGTAATGTTCCTATACACAAAGAACCCCCTAGTACAGCAGTATTATTAGAGGTGGAGGTTCATACTGTACACATAGGAATACACTGACATACCAAGGTGTGTTTCTGCTTTAAGTAATGTTTCTATACACAATGAACCCCCTAGTACAGCAGAATTATTAGAGGTGGAGGTTCATACTGTACACATAGGAATACACTGACATACCAAGGTGTGTTTCTGCTTTAAGTAATGTTCCTATACACAAAGAACCCCCTAGTACAGCAGTATTATTAGAGGTGGAGGTTCATATTGTACACATAGGAATACACTGACATACGAAGGTGTGTTTCTGCTTTAAGTAATGTTCCTATACACAAAGAACCCCCTAGTACAGCAGTATTATTAGAGGTGGAGGTTCATACTGTACACACAGGAATACACTGACATACCAAGGTGTTTTTCTGCTTTAAGTAATGTTTCTATACACAATGAACCCCCTAGTACAGCAGTATTATTAGAGGTGGAGGTTCATACTGTACACATATGAATACACTGACATACCAAGGTGTGTTTCTGCTTTAAGTAATGTTCCTATACACAAAGAACCCCCTAGTACAGCAGTATTATTAGAGGTGGAGGTTCATACTGTACACATAGGAATACACTGACATACCAAGGTGTGTTTCTGCTGTAGGTAATGTTCCTATACACAAAGAACCCCCTAGTACAGCAGTATTATTAGAGGTGGAGGTTCATACTGTACACATAGGAATACACTGACATACCAAGGTGTGTTTCTGCTTTAAGTAATGTTTCTATACACAATGAACCCCCTAGTACAGCAGTATTATTAGAGGTGGAGGTTCATACTGTACACATAGGAATACACTGACATACCAAGGTGTGTTTCTGCTTTAAGTAATGTTCCTATACGCAAAGAACCCCCTAGTACAGCAGTATTATTAGAGGTGGAGGTTCATACTGTACACATAGGAATACACTGACATACCAAGGTGTGTTTCTGCTTTAAGTAATGTTCCTATACACAAAGAACCCCCTAGTACAGCAGTATTATTAGAGGTGGAGGTTCATACTGTACACATAGGAATACACTGACATACCAAGGTGTGTTTCTGCTTTAAGTAATGTTCCTATACACAAAGAACCCCCTAGTACAGCAGTATTATTAGAGGTGGAGGTTCATACTGTACACATAGGAATACACTGACATACCAAGGTGTGTTTCTGCTTTAAGTAATGTTTCTATACACAATGAACCCCCTAGTACAGCAGAATTATTAGAGGTGGAGGTTCATACTGTACACATAGGAATACACTGACATACCAAGGTGTGTTTCTGCTTTAAGTAATGTTCCTATACACAAAGAACCCCCTAGTACAGCAGTATTATTAGAGGTGGAGGTTCATATTGTACACATAGGAATACACTGACATACGAAGGTGTGTTTCTGCTTTAAGTAATGTTCCTATACACAAAGAACCCCCTAGTACTGCAGTATTATTAGAGGTGGAGGTTCATACTGTACACACAGGAATACACTGACATACCAAGGTGTTTTTCTGCTTTAAGTAATGTTTCTATACACAATGAACCCCCTAGTACAGCAGTATTATTAGAGGTGGAGGTTCATACTGTACACATATGAATACACTGACATACCAAGGTGTGTTTCTGCTTTAAGTAATGTTCCTATACACAAAGAACCCCCTAGTACAGCAGTATTATTAGAGGTGGAGGTTCATACTGTACACATAGGAATACACTGACATACCAAGGTGTGTTTCTGCTGTAGGTAATGTTCCTATACACAAAGAACCCCCTAGTACAGCAGTATTATTAGAGGTGGAGGTTCATACTGTACACATAGGAATACACTGACATACCAAGGTGTGTTTCTGCTTTAAGTAATGTTTCTATACACAATGAACCCCCTAGTACAGCAGTATTATTAGAGGTGGAGGTTCATACTGTACACATAGGAATACACTGACATACCAAGGTGTGTTTCTGCTTTAAGTAATGTTCCTATACACAAAGAACCCCCTTGTACAGCAGTATAATGAGAGGTGGAGGTTCATACTGTACACATAGGAATACACTGACATACCAAGGTGTGTTTCTGCTTTAAGTAATGTTCCTATACACAAAGAACCCCCTAATACAGCAGTATTATTAGAGGTGGAGGTTCATACTGTACACATAGGAATACACTGACATACCAAGGTGTGTTTCTGCTTTAAGTAATGTTCCTATACACAAAGAACCCCCTAGTACAGCAGTATTATTAGAGGTGGAGGTTCATACTGTACACATAGGAATACACTGACATACCAAGGTGTGTTTCTGCTTTAAGTAATGTTTCTATACACAATGAACCCCCTAGTACAGCAGAATTATTAGAGGTGGAGGTTCATACTGTACACATAGGAATACACTGACATACCAAGGTGTGTTTCTGCTTTAAGTAATGTTCCTATACACAAAGAACCCCCTAGTACAGCAGTATTATTAGAGGTGGAGGTTCATATTGTACACATAGGAATACACTGACATACGAAGGTGTGTTTCTGCTTTAAGTAATGTTCCTATACACAAAGAACCCCCTAGTACAGCAGTATTATTAGAGGTGGAGGTTCATACTGTACACACAGGAATACACTGACATACCAAGGTGTTTTTCTGCTTTAAGTAATGTTTCTATACACAATGAACCCCCTAGTACAGCAGTATTATTAGAGGTGGAGGTTCATACTGTACACATATGAATACACTGACATACCAAGGTGTGTTTCTGCTTTAAGTAATGTTCCTATACACAAAGAACCCCCTAGTACAGCAGTATTATTAGAGGTGGAGGTTCATACTGTACACATAGGAATACACTGACATACCAAGGTGTGTTTCTGCTGTAGGTAATGTTCCTATACACAAAGAACCCCCTAGTACAGCAGTATTATTAGAGGTGGAGGTTCATACTGTACACATAGGAATACACTGACATACCAAGGTGTGTTTCTGCTTTAAGTAATGTTTCTATACACAATGAACCCCCTAGTACAGCAGTATTATTAGAGGTGGAGGTTCATACTGTACACATAGGAATACACTGACATACCAAGGTGTGTTTCTGCTTTAAGTAATGTTCCTATACACAAAGAACCCCCTTGTACAGCAGTATAATGAGAGGTGGAGGTTCATACTGTACACATAGGAATACACTGACATACCAAGGTGTGTTTCTGCTTTAAGTAATGTTCCTATACACAAAGAACCCCCTAATACAGCAGTATTATTAGAGGTGGAGGTTCATACTGTACACATAGGAATACACTAACATACCAAGGTGTGTTTCTGCTTTAAGTAATGTTCCTATACACAAAAAAACCCCAGTACAGCAGTATTGTTAGAGGTGGAGGTTTATACTGTACACATAGGAATACACTGACATACCAAGGTGTGTTTCAGATTTAAGTAATGTTCCTATATACAAAGAACCCCCTAGTACAGCAGTATTATTAGCGGTGGAGGTTCATACTGTACACATAGGAATACACTGACATACCAAGGTGTGTTTCTGCTGTAGGTAATGTTCCTACAGTATACACAAAGAACCCCCTAGTACAGCAGTATTATTAGAGGTGGAGGTTCATACTGTACACATAGGAATACACTGACATACCAAGGTGTGTTTCTGCTTTAAGTAATGTTCCTATACACAAAGAACCCCCTTGTACAGCAGTATAATGAGAGGTGGAGGTTCATACTGTACACATAGGAATACACTGACATACCAAGGTGTGTTTCTGTTTTACGTAATGTTCCTATACACAAAGAACCCCCTAATACAGCAGTATTATTAGAGGTGGAGGTTCATACTGTACACATAGGAATACACTAACATACCAAGGTGTGTTTCTGCTTTAAGTAATGTTCCTATACACAAAGAACCCCCCAGTACAGCAGTATTATTAGAGGTGGAGGTTCATACTGTACACATAGGAATACACTGACATACCAAGGTGTTTTTCTGCTTTAAGTAATGTTCCTATACACAAAGAACCCCCTAGTACAGCAGTATTATTAGAGGTGGAGGTTCATACTGTACACATAGGAATACACTGACATACCAAGGTGTGTTTCTGCTTTAAGTAATGTTCCTATACACAAAGAACCCCCTAGTACAGCAGTATTATTAGAGGTGGAGGTTCATACTGTACACATAGGAATACACTGACATACCAAGGTGTGTTTCTGCTTTAAGTAATGTTCCTATACACAAAGAACCCCCTAGTACAGCAGTATTATTAGAGGTGGAGGTTCATACTGTACACATAGGAATACACTGACATACCAAGGTGTGTTTCCGCTTTAAGTAATGTTCCTATACACAAAGAACCCCCTAGTACAGCAGTATTATTAGAGGTGGAGGTTCATACTGTACACATAGGAATACACTGACATACCAAGGTGTGTTTCTGCTTTAAGTAATGTTTCTATACACAATGAACCCCCTAGTACAGCAGAATTATTAGAGGTGGAGGTTCATACTGTACACATAGGAATACACTGACATACCAAGGTGTGTTTCTGCTTTAAGTAATGTTCCTATACACAAAGAACCCCCTAGTACAGCAGTATTATTAGAGGTGGAGGTTCATATTGTACACATAGGAATACACTGACATACGAAGGTGTGTTTCTGCTTTAAGTAATGTTCCTATACACAAAGAACCCCCTAGTACAGCAGTATTATTAGAGGTGGAGGTTCATACTGTACACACAGGAATACTCTGACATACCAAGGTGTTTTTCTGCTTTAAGTAATGTTTCTATACACAATGAACCCCCTAGTACAGCAGTATTATTAGAGGTGGAGGTTCATACTGTACACATATGATTACACTGACATACCAAGGTGTGTTTCTGCTTTAAGTAATGTTCCTATACACAAAGAACCCCCTAGTACAGCAGTATTATTAGAGGTGGAGGTTCATACTGTACACATAGGAATACACTGACATACCAAGGTGTGTTTCTGCTGTAGGTAATGTTCCTATACACAAAGAACCCCCTAGTACAGCAGTATTATTAGAGGTGGAGGTTCATACTGTACACATAGGAATACACTGACATACCAAGGTGTGTTTCTGCTTTAAGTAATGTTTCTATACACAATGAACCCCCTAGTACAGCAGTATTATTAGAGGTGGAGGTTCATACTGTACACATAGGAATACACTGACATACCAAGGTGTGTTTCTGCTTTAAGTAATGTTCCTATACACAAAGAACCCCCTTGTACAGCAGTATAATGAGAGGTGGAGGTTCATACTGTACACATAGGAATACACTGACATACCAAGGTGTGTTTCTGCTTTAAGTAATGTTCCTATACACAAAGAACCCCCTAATACAGCAGTATTATTAGAGGTGGAGGTTCATACTGTACACATAGGAATACACTAACATACCAAGGTGTGTTTCTGCTTTAAGTAATGTTCCTATACACAAAAAAACCCCAGTACAGCAGTATTGTTAGAGGTGGAGGTTTATACTGTACACATAGGAATACACTGACATACCAAGGTGTGTTTCAGATTTAAGTAATGTTCCTATATACAAAGAACCCCCTAGTACAGCAGTATTATTAGCGGTGGAGGTTCATACTGTACACATAGGAATACACTGACATACCAAGGTGTGTTTCTGCTGTAGGTAATGTTCCTACAGTATACACAAAGAACCCCCTAGTACAGCAGTATTATTAGAGGTGGAGGTTCATACTGTACACATAGGAATACACTGACATACCAAGGTGTGTTTCTGCTTTAAGTAATGTTCCTATACACAAAGAACCCCCTTGTACAGCAGTATAATGAGAGGTGGAGGTTCATACTGTACACATAGGAATACACTGACATACCAAGGTGTGTTTCTGTTTTACGTAATGTTCCTATACACAAAGAACCCCCTAATACAGCAGTATTATTAGAGGTGGAGGTTCATACTGTACACATAGGAATACACTAACATACCAAGGTGTGTTTCTGCTTTAAGTAATGTTCCTATACACAAAGAACCCCCCAGTACAGCAGTATTATTAGAGGTGGAGGTTCATACTGTACACATAGGAATACACTGACATACCAAGGTGTTTTTCTGCTTTAAGTAATGTTCCTATACACAAAGAACCCCCTAGTACAGCAGTATTATTAGAGGTGGAGGTTCATACTGTACACATAGGAATACACTGACATACCAAGGTGTGTTTCTGCTTTAAGTAATGTTCCTATACGCAAAGAACCCCCTAGTACAGCAGTATTATTAGAGGTGGAGGTTCATACTGTACACATAGGAATACACTGACATACCAAGGTGTGTTTCTGCTTTAAGTAATGTTCCTATACACAAAGAACCCCCTAGTACAGCAGTATTATTAGAGGTGGAGGTTCATACTGTACACATAGGAATACACTGACATACCAAGGTGTGTTTCTGCTTTAAGTAATGTTCCTATACACAAAGAACCCCCTAGTACAGCAGTATTATTAGAGGTGGAGGTTCATACTGTACACATAGGAATACACTGACATACCAAGGTGTGTTTCTGCTTTAAGTAATGTTTCTATACACAATGAACCCCCTAGTACAGCAGAATTATTAGAGGTGGAGGTTCATACTGTACACATAGGAATACACTGACATACCAAGGTGTGTTTCTGCTTTAAGTAATGTTCCTATACACAAAGAACCCCCTAGTACAGCAGTATTATTAGAGGTGGAGGTTCATATTGTACACATAGGAATACACTGACATACGAAGGTGTGTTTCTGCTTTAAGTAATGTTCCTATACACAAAGAACCCCCTAGTACAGCAGTAATATTAGAGGTGGAGGTTCATACTGTACACACAGGAATACACTGACATACCAAGGTGTTTTTCTGCTTTAAGTAATGTTTCTATACACAATGAACCCCCTAGTACAGCAGTATTATTAGAGGTGGAGGTTCATACTGTACACATAGGAATACACTGACATACCAAGGTGTGTTTCTGCTTTAATTAATGTTCCTATACACAAAGAACCCCCTAGTACAGCAGTATTATTAGAGGTGGAGGTTCATACTGTACACATAGGAATACACTGACATACCAAGGTGTGTTTCTGCTGTAGGTAATGTTCCTATACACAAAGAACCCCCTAGTACAGCAGTATTATTAGAGGTGGAGGTTCATACTGTACACATAGGAATACACTGACATACCAAGGTGTGTTTCTGCTTTAAGTAATGTTTCTATACACAATGAACCCCCTAGTACAGCAGTATTATTAGAGGTGGAGGTTCATACTGTACACATAGGAATACACTGACATACCAAGGTGTGTTTCTGCTTTAAGTAATGTTCCTATACACAAAGAACCCCCTAGTACAGCAGTATTATTAGAGGTGGAGGTTCATACTGTACACATAGGAATACACTGACATACCAAGGTGTGTTTCTGCTTTAAGTAATGTTCCTATACACAAAGAACCCCCTAGTACAGCAGTATTATTAGAGGTGGAGGTTCATACTGTACACATAGGAACACACTGACATACCAAGGTGTGTTTCTGCTTTAAGTAATGTTCCTATACACAAAGAACCCCCTAATACAGCAGTATTATTAGAGGTGGAGGTTCATACTGTACACATAGGAATACACTGACATACCAAGGTGTGTTTCTGCTTTAAGTAATGTTCCTATACACAAAGAACCCCCTAATACAGCAGTATTATTAGAGGTGGAGGTTCATACTGTACACATAGGAATACACTGACATACCAAGGTGTGTTTCTGCTTTAAGTAATGTTCCTATACACAAAGAACCCCCTAGTACAGCAGTATTATTAGAGGTGGAGGTTCATACTGTACACATAGGAATACACTGACATACCAAGGTGTGTTTCTGCTTTAAGTAATGTTTCTATACACAATGAACCCCCTAGTACAGCAGAATTATTAGAGGTGGAGGTTCATACTGTACACATAGGAATACACTGACATACCAAGGTGTGTTTCTGCTTTAAGTAATGTTCCTATACACAAAGAACCCCCTAGTACAGCAGTATTATTAGAGGTGGAGGTTCATATTGTACACATAGGAATACACTGACATACGAAGGTGTGTTTCTGCTTTAAGTAATGTTCCTATACACAAAGAACCCCCTAGTACAGCAGTAATATTAGAGGTGGAGGTTCATACTGTACACACAGGAATACACTGACATACCAAGGTGTTTTTCTGCTTTAAGTAATGTTTCTATACACAATGAACCCCCTAGTACAGCAGTATTATTAGAGGTGGAGGTTCATACTGTACACATAGGAATACACTGACATACCAAGGTGTGTTTCTGCTTTAATTAATGTTCCTATACACAAAGAACCCCCTAGTACAGCAGTATTATTAGAGGTGGAGGTTCATACTGTACACATAGGAATACACTGACATACCAAGGTGTGTTTCTGCTGTAGGTAATGTTCCTATACACAAAGAACCCCCTAGTACAGCAGTATTATTAGAGGTGGAGGTTCATACTGTACACATAGGAATACACTGACATACCAAGGTGTGTTTCTGCTTTAAGTAATGTTTCTATACACAATGAACCCCCTAGTACAGCAGTATTATTAGAGGTGGAGGTTCATACTGTACACATAGGAATACACTGACATACCAAGGTGTGTTTCTGCTTTAAGTAATGTTCCTATACACAAAGAACCCCCTAGTACAGCAGTATTATTAGAGGTGGAGGTTCATACTGTACACATAGGAATACACTGACATACCAAGGTGTGTTTCTGCTTTAAGTAATGTTCCTATACACAAAGAACCCCCTAGTACAGCAGTATTATTAGAGGTGGAGGTTCATACTGTACACATAGGAATACACTGACATACCAAGGTGTGTTTCTGCTTTAAGTAATGTTCCTATACACAAAGAACCCCCTAGTACAGCAGTATTATTAGAGGTGGAGGTTCATACTGTACACATAGGAATACACTGACATACCAAGGTGTGTTTCTGCTTTAAGTAATGCTTCTATACACAATGAACCCCCTAGTACAGCAGTATTATTAGAGGTGGAGGTTCATACTGTACACATAGGAATACACTGACATACCAAGGTGTGTTTCTGCTTTAAGTAATGTTCCTATACACAAAGAACCCCCTAGTACAGCAGTATTATTAGAGGTGGAGGTTCATACTGTACACATAGGAATACACTGACATACCAAGGTGTGTTTCTGCTTTAAGTAATGTTCCTATACACAAAGAACCCCCTAGTACAGCAGTATTATTAGAGGTGGAGGTTCATACTGTACACCTAGGAATACACTGACATACCAAGGTGTTTTTCTGCTTTAAGTAATGTTCCTATACACAAAGAACCCCCTAGTACAGCAGTATTATTAGAGGTGGAGGTTCATACTGTACACATACTGTAGGAATACACTGACATACCAAGGTGTGTTTCTGCTTTAAGTAATGTTCCTATATACAAAGAACCCCCTAGTACAGCAGTATTATTAGCGGTGGAGGTTCATACTGGACACATAGGAATACACTGACATACCAAGGTGTGTTTCTGCTTTAAGTAATGTTCCTATACACAAAGAACCCCCTTGTACAGCAGTATAATGAGAGGTGGAGGTTCATACTGTACACATAGGAATACACTGACATACCAAGTTGTGTTTCTGCTTTAAGTGATGTTCCTATACACAAAGAACCCCCGTAGTACAGCAGTATTATTAGAGGTGGAGGTTCATACTGTACACATAGGAATACACTGACATACCAAGGTGTGTTTCAGATTTAAGTAATGTTACTATATACAAAGAACCCCCTAGTACAGCAATATTATTAGCGGTGGAGGTTCATACTGTACACATAGGAATACACTGACATACCAAGGTGTGTTTCTACTGTAGGTAATGTTCCTACAGTATACACAAAGAACCCCTTAGTACAGCAGTATTATTAGAGGTGGAGGTTCATACTGTACACATAGGAATACACTGACATACCAAGGTGTGTTTCTGCTTTAAGTAATGTTCCTATACACAAAGAACCCCCTTGTACAGCAGTTTAATGAGAGGTGGAGGTTCATACTGTACACATAGGAATACACTGACATACCAAGGTGTGTTTCTGCTTTAAGTAATGTTTCTATACACAATGAACCCCCTAGTACAGCAGTATTATTAGAGGTGGAGGTTCATACTGTACACATAGGAATACACTGACATTCCAAGGTGTGTTTCTGCTTTAAGTAATGTTCCTATACACAAAGAACCCCCTAGTACAGCAGTATTATTAGAGGTGGAGGTTCATACTGTACACATAGGAATACACTGACATACCAAGGTGTGTTTCTGCTTTAAGTAATGTTCCTACAGTATACACAAAGAACCCCCTAGTACAGCAGTATTATTAGAGTTGGAGGTTCATACTGTACACCTAGGAATACACTGACATACCAAGGTGTTTTTCTGCTTTAAGTAATGTTCCTATACACAAAGAACCCCCTAGTACAGCAGTATTATTAGAGGTGGAGGTTCATACTGTACACATAGGAATACACTGACATACCAAGGTGTGTTTCTGCTTTCAGTAATGTTCCTATATACAAAGAACCCCCTAGTACAGCAGTATTATTAGCGGTGGAGGTTCATACTGGACACATAGGAATACACTGACATACCAAGGTGTGTTTCTGCTTTAAGTAATGTTCCTATACACAAAGAACCCCCTTGTACAGCAGTATAATGAGAGGTGGAGGTTCATACTGTACACATAGGAATACACTGACATACCAAGTTGTGTTTCTGCTTTAAGTGATGTTCCTATACACAAAGAACCCCCGTAGTACAGCAGTATTATTAGAGGTTGAGGTTCATACTGTACACATAGGAATACACTGACATACCAAGGTGTGTTTCTGCTTTAAGTAATGTTCCTATACACAAAGAACCCCCTTGTACAGCAGTTTAATGAGAGGTGGAGGTTCATACTGTACACATAGGAATACACTGACATACCAAGGTGTGTTTCTGCTTTAAGTAATGTTTCTATACACAATGAACCCCCTAGTACAGCAGTATTATTAGAGGTGGAGGTTCATACTGTACACATAGGAATACACTGACATTCCAAGGTGTGTTTCTGCTTTAAGTAATGTTCCTATACACAAAGAACCCCCTAGTACAGCAGTATTATTAGAGGTGGAGGTTCATACTGTACACATAGGAATACACTGACATACCAAGGTGTGTTTCTGCTTTAAGTAATGTTCCTACAGTATACACAAAGAACCCCCTAGTACAGCAGTATTATTAGAGTTGGAGGTTCATACTGTACACCTAGGAATACACTGACATACCAAGGTGTTTTTCTGCTTTAAGTAATGTTCCTATACACAAAGAACCCCCTAGTACAGCAGTATTATTAGAGGTGGAGGTTCATACTGTACACATAGGAATACACTGACATACCAAGGTGTGTTTCTGCTTTCAGTAATGTTCCTATATACAAAGAACCCCCTAGTACAGCAGTATTATTAGCGGTTGAGGTTCATACTGGACACATAGGAATACACTGACATACCAAGGTGTGTTTCTGCTTTAAGTAATGTTCCTATACACAAAGAACCCCCGTAGTACAGCAGTATTATTAGAGGTTGAGGTTCATACTGTACACATAGGAATACACTGACATACCAAGTTGTGTTTCTGCTTTAAGTGATGTTCCTATACACAAAGAACCCCCGTAGTACAGCAGTATTATTAGAGGTTGAGGTTCATACTGTACACATAGGAATACACTGACATACCAAGGTGTGTTTCTGCTTTAAGTAATGTTCCTATACACAAAGAACCCACTAGTACAGCAGTATTATTAGAGGTGGATGTTCATACTGTACACATAGGAATGCACTGACATACCAAGGTGTGTTTCTGCTTTAAGTAATTTTCCTATACACAAAGAACCCCCTAGTACAGCAGTATTATTAGAGGTGGAGGTTCATACTGTACACATAGGAATACACTGACATACCAAGGTGTGTTTCAGATTTAAGTAATGTTACTATATACAAAGAACCCCCTAGTACAGCAATATTATTAGCGGTGGAGGTTCATACTGTACACATAGGAATACACTGACATACCAAGGTGTGTTTCTGCTGTAGGTAATGTTCCTACAGTATACACAAAGAACCCCCTAGTACAGCAGTATTATTAGAGGTGGAGGTTCATACTGTACACATAGGAATACACTGACATACCAAGGTGTGTTTCTGCTTTAAGTAATGTTCCTATACACAAAGAACCCCCTTGTACAGCAGTTTAATGAGAGGTGGAGGTTCATACTGTACACATAGGAATTCACTGACATACCAAGGTGTGTTTCTGCTTTAAGTAATGTTTCTATACACAATGAACCCCCTAGTACAGCAGTATTATTAGAGGTGGAGGTTCATACTGTACACATAGGAATACACTGACATTCCAAGGTGTGTTTCTGCTTTAAGTAATGTTCCTATACACAAAGAACCCCCTAGTACAGCAGTATTATTAGAGGTGGAGGTTCATACTGTACACATAGGAATACACTGACATACCAAGGTGTGTTTCTGCTTTAAGTAATGTTCCTATACACAAAGAACCCCCTAGTACAGCAGTATTATTAGAGGTGGAGGTTCATACTGTACACATAGGAATACACTGACATACCAAGGTGTGTTTCTGCTTTCAGTAATGTTCCTATATACAAAGAACCCCCTAGTACAGCAGTATTATTAGCGGTGGAGGTTCATACTGGACACATAGGAATACACTGACATACCAAGGTGTGTTTCTGCTTTAAGTAATGTTCCTATACACAAAGAACCCCCTTGTACAGCTGTATAATGAGAGGTGGAGGTTCATACTGTACACATAGGAATACACTGACATACCAAGGTGTGTTTCTGCTTTAAGTGATGTTCCTATACACAAAGAACCCCCGTAGTACAGCAGTATTATTAGAGGTGGAGGTTCATACTGTACACATAGGAATACACTGACATACCAAGGTGTGTTTCTGCTTTAAGTAATGTTCCTATACACAAAGAACCCACTAGTACAGCAGTATTATTAGAGGTGGATGTTCATACTGTACACATAGGAATGCACTGACATACCAAGGTGTGTTTCTGCTTTAAGTAATTTTCCTATACACAAAGAACCCCCTAGTACAGCAGTATTATTAGAGATGGAGGTTTCATACTGTACACATAGGAATACACTGACATACCAAGGTGTGCTTCTGCTTTAAGTAATTTTCCTATACACAAAGAACCCCCTAGTACAGCAGTATTATTAGAGGTGGAGGTTCATACTGTACACATAGGAATACACTGACATACCAAGGTGTGTTTCAGATTTAAGTAATGTTACTATATACAAAGAACCCCCTAGTACAGCAGTATTATTAGCGGTGGAGGTTCATACTGTACACATAGGAATACACTGACATACCAAGGTGTGTTTCTGCTGTAGGTAATGTTCCTACAGTATACACAAAGAACCCCCTAGTACAGCAGTATTATTAGAGGTGGAGGTTCATACTGTACACATAGGAATACACTGACATACCAAGGTGTGTTTCTGCTTTAAGTAATGTTCCTATACACAAAGAACCCCCTTGTACAGCAGTTTAATGAGAGGTGGAGGTTCATACTGTACACATAGGAATACACTGACATACCAAGGTGTGTTTCTGCTTTAAGTAATGTTCCTATACACAAAGAACCCCCCAGTACAGCAGTATTATTAGAGGTGGAGGTGCATACTGTACACATAGGAATACACTGACATACTAAGGTGTTTTTCTGCTTTAAGTAATGTTCCTATACACAAAGAACCCCCTAGTACAGCAGTATTATTAGAGGTGGAGGTTCATACTGTACACATAGGAATACACTGACATACCAAGGTGTGTTTCTGCTTTAAGTAATATTCCTATACGCAAAGAACCCCCTAGTACAGCAGTATTATTAGAGGTGGAGGTTCATACTGTACACATAG
Source organism: Ascaphus truei (assembly GCF_040206685.1). Classification (NCBI taxonomy): domain Eukaryota; kingdom Metazoa; phylum Chordata; class Amphibia; order Anura; family Ascaphidae; genus Ascaphus; species Ascaphus truei. The sequence continues at coordinate 438,916 of NW_027453860.1, read as the reverse complement.
GAATACACTGACATACCAAGGTGTGTTTCTGCTTTAAGTAATGTTCCTATACACAAAGAACCCCCTAGTACAGCAGTATTATTAGGGGTGGAGGTTCATACTGTACACATAGGAATACACTGACATACCAAGGTGTGTTTCTGCTTTAAGTAATGTTCCTATACACAAAGAACCCACTAGTACAGCAGTATTATTAGAGGTGGATGTTCATACTGTACACATAGGAATGCACTGAAACACCAAGGTGTGTTTCTGCTTTAAGTAATTTTCCTATACACAAAGAACCCCCTAGTACAGCAGTATTATTAGAGATGGAGGTTCATACTGTACACATAGGAATACACTGACATACCAAGGTGTGCTTCTGCTTTAAGTAATGTTCCTATACACAAAGAACCCCCTAGTACAGCAGTATTATTAGAGGTGGAGGTTCATACTGTACACATAGGAATACACTGACATACCAAGGTGTGTTTCTGCTTTAAGTAATGTTCCTATACACAAAGAACCCCCTAGTACAGCAGTATTATTAGAGGTGGAGGTTCATACTGTACACATAGGAATACACTGACATACCAAGGTGTGTTTCTGCTTTAAGTAATGTTTCTATACACAATGAACCCCCTAGTACAGCAGTATTATTAGAAGTGGAGGTTCATACTGTACACATAGGAATACACTGACATACCAAGGTGTGTTTCTGCTTTAAGTAATGTTCCTATACACAAAGAACCCCCTAGTACAGCAGTATTATTAGAGGTGGAGGTTCATACTGTACACATAGGAATACACTGACATACCAAGGTGTGTTTCTGCTTTAAGTAATGTTCCTATACACAAAGAACCCCCTAGTACAGCAGTATTATTAGAGGTGGAGGTTCATACTGTACACATAGGAATACACTGACATACCAAGGTGTTTTTCTGCTTTAAGTAATGTTCCTATACACAAAGAACCCCCTAGTACAGCAGTATTATTAGCGGTGGAGGTTCATACTACACATAGGAATACACTGACATACCAAGGTGTGTTTCTGCTTTAAGTAATGTTCCTATATACAAAGAACCCCCTAGTACAGCAGTATTATTAACGGTAGAGGTTCATACTGGACACATAGGAATACACTGACATACCAAGGTGTGTTTCTGCTTTAAGTAATGTTCCTATACACAAACAACCCCCTTGTACAGCAGTATAATGAGAGGTGGAGGTTCATACTGTACACATAGGAATACACTGACATATCAAGGTGTGTTTCTGCTTTAAGTAATGTTCCTATACACAAAGAACCCCCCAGTACAGCAGTATTATTAGAGGTGGAGGTTCATACTGTACACATAGGAATACACTGACATACCAAGGTGTTTTTCTGCTTTAAGTAATGTTCCTATACATAAAGAACCCCCTAGTACAGCAGTATTATTAGAGGTGGAGGTTCATACTGTACACATAGGAATACACTGACATACCAAGGTGTGTTTCTGCTTTAAGTAATGTTCCTATATACAAAGAACCCCCTAGTACAGCAGTATTATTAACGGTGGAGGTTCATACTGGACACATAGGAATACACTGACATACCAAGGTGTGTTTCTGCTTTAAGTAATGTTCCTATACACAAAGAACCCCCTTGTACCGCAGTATAATGAGAGGTGGAGGTTCATACTGTACACATAGGAATACACTGACATATCAAGGTGTGTTTCTGCTTTAAGTAATGTTCCTATACACAAAGAACCCCCCAGTACAGCAGTATTATTAGAGGTGGAGGTTCATACTGTACACATAGGAATACACTGACATACCAAGGTGTTTTTCTGCTTTAAGTAATGTTCCTATACACAAAGAACCCCCTAGTACAGCAGTATTATTAGAGGTGGAGGTTCATACTGTACACATAGGAATACACTGACATACCAAGGTGTGTTTCTGCTTTAAGTGATGTTCCTATACACAAAGAACCCCCGTAGTACAGCAGTATTATTAGAGGTGGAGGTTCATACTGTACACATAGGAATACACTGACATACCAAGGTGTGTTTCTGCTTTAATTAATGTTCATATACACAAAGAACCCACTAGTACAGCAGTATTATTAGAGGTGGATGTTCATCCTGTACACATAGGAATGCACTGACATACCAAGGTGTGTTTCTGCTTTAAGTAATTTTCCTATACACAAAGAACCCCCTAGTACAGCAGTATTATTAGAGGTGGAGGTTCATACTGTACACATAGGAATACACTGACATACCAAGGTGTGTTTCTGCTGTAGGTAATGTTCCTACAGTATACACAAAGAACCCCCTAGTACAGCAGTATTATTAGAGGTGGAGGTTCATACTGTACACATAGGAATACACTGACATACCAAGGTGTGTTTCTGCTTTAAGTAATGTTTCTATACACAAAGAACCCCCTAATACAGCAGTATTATTAGAGGTGGAGGTTCATACTGTACACATAGGAATACACTAACATACCAAGGTGTGTTTCTGCTTTAAGTAATGTTCCTATACACAAAGAACCCCCTAGTACAGCAGTATTATGAGAGGTGGAGGTTCATACTGTACACATAGGAATACACTGACATACCAAGGTGTGTTTCTGCTTTAAGTAATGTTCCTATACACAAAGAACCCCCCAGTACAGCAGTATTATTAGAGGTGGAGGTGAATACTGTACACATAGGAATACACTGACATACCAAGGTGTGTTTCTGCTTTAAGTAATGTTCCTATACACAAAGAACCCACTAGTACAGCAGTATTATTAGAGGTGGATGTTCATACTGTACACATAGGAATGCACTGACATACCAAGGTGTGTTTCTGCTTTAAGTAATTTTCCTATACATAAAGAACCCCCTAGTACAGCAGTATTATTAGAGGTGGAGGTTCATACTGTACACATAGGAATACACTGACATACCAAGGTGTGTTTCTGCTTTAAGTAATGTTCCTATACACAAAGAACCCACTAGTACAGCAGTATTATTAGAGATGGATGTTCATACTGTACACATAGGAATTTACTGACATACCAAGGTGTGTTTCTGCTTTAAGTAATTTTCCTATACACAAAGAACCCCCTAGTACAGCAGTATTATTAGAGATGGAGGTTCATACTGTACACATAGGAATACACTGACATACCAAGGTGTGCTTCTGCTTTAAGTAATGTTCCTATACACAAAGAACCCCCTAGTACAGCAGTATTATTAGAGGTGGAGGTTCATACTGTACACATAGGAATACACTGACATACCAAGGTGTGTTTCTGCTTTAAGTAATGTTCCTATACACAAAGAACCCCCTAGTACAGCAGTATTATTAGAGGTGGAGGTTCATACTGTACACATAGGAATACACTGACATACCAAGGTGTGTTTCTGCTTTAAGTAATGTTTCTATACACAATGAACCCCCTAGTACAGCAGTATTATTAGAGGTGGAGGTTCATACTGTACACATAGGAATACACTGACATACCAAGGTGTGTTTCTGCTTTAAGTAATGTTCCTATACACAAAGAACCCCCTAGTACAGCAGTATTATTAGAGGTGGAGGTTCATACTGTACACATAGGAATACACTGACATACCAAGGTGTTTTTCTGCTTTAAGTAATGTTCCTATACACAAAGAACCCCCTAGTACAGCAGTATTATTAGAGGTGGAGGTTCATACTGTACACATAGGAATACACTGACATACCAAGGTGTGTTTCTGCTTTAAGTAATGTTCCTATACACAAAGAACCCCCTAGTACAGCAGTATTATTAGAGGTGGAGGTTCATACTGTACACATAGGAATACACTGACATACCAAGGTGTGTTTCTTCTTTATGTAATGTTCCTATATACAAAGAACCCCCTTGTACAGCAGTATTATTAGCGGTGGAGGTTCATACTGGACACATAGGAATACACTGACATACCAAGGTGTGTTTCTGCTTTAAGTAATGTTCCTATACACAAAGAACCCCCTTGTACAGCAGTATAATGAGAGGTGGAGGTTCATACTGTACACATAGGAATACACTGACATATCAAGGTGTGTTTCTGCTTTAAGTAATGTTCCTATACACAAAGAACCCCCCAGTACAGCAGTATTATTAGAGGTGGAGGTTCATACTGTACACATAGGAATACACTGACATACCAAGGTGTTTTTCTGCTTTAAGTAATGTTCCTATACACAAAGAACCCCCTAGTACAGCAGTATTATTAGAGGTGGAAGTTCATACTGTACACATAGGAATACACTGACATACCAAGGTGTGTTTCTGCTTTAAGTGATGTTCCTATACACAAAGAACCCCCGTAGTACAGCAGTATTATTAGAGGTGGAGGTTCATACAGTACACATAGGAAGACACTGACATACCAAGGTGTGTTTCTGCTTTAAGTAATGTTCCTATACACAAAGAACCCACTAGTACAGCAGTATTATTAGAGGTGGATGTTCATACTGTACACATAGGAATGCACTGACATACCAAGGTGTGTTTCTGCTTTAAGTAATTTTCCTATACACAAAGAACCCCCTAGTACAGCAGTATTATTAGAGATGGAGGTTCATACTGTACACATAGGAATACACTGACATACCAAGGTGTGTTTCTGCTTTCAGTAATGTTCCTATACACAAAGAACCCCCTTGTACAGCAGTTTAATGAGAGGTGGAGGTTCATAATGTACACATAGGAATACACTGACATACCAAGGTGTGTTTCTGCTTTAAGTAATGTTCCTATACACAAAGAACCCCCTAATACAGCAGTATTATTAGAGGTGGAGGTTCATACTGTACACATAGGAATACACTAACATACCAAGGTGTGTTTCTGCTTTAAGTAATGTTCCTATACACAAAGAACCCCCTAGTACAGCAGTATTATGAGAGGTGGAGGTTCATACTGTACACATAGGAATACACTGACATACCAAGGTGTGTTTCTGCTTTAAGTAATGTTCCTATACACAAAGAACCCCCCAGTACAGCAGTATTATTAGAGGTGGAGGTGCATACTGTACACATAGGAATACACTGACATACCAAGGTGTTTTTCTGCTTTAAGTAATGTTCCTATACACAAAGAACCCCCTAGTACAGCAGTATTATTAGAGGTGGAGGTTCATACTGTACACATAGGAATACACTGACATACCAAGGTGTGTTTCTGCTTTAAGTAATGTTCCTATACGCAAAGAACCCCCTAGTACAGCAGTATTATTAGAGGTGGAGGTTCATACTGTACACATAGGAATGCACTGACATACCAAGGTGTGTTTCTGCTTTAAGTAATTTTCCTATACACAAAGAACCCCCTAGTACAGCAGTATTATTAGAGATGGAGGTTCATACTGTACACATAGGAATACACTGACATACCAAGGTGTGCTTCTGCTTTAAGTAATTTTCCTATACACAAAGAACCCCCTAGTACAGCAGCATTATTAGAGGTGGAGGTTCATACTGTACACATAGGAATACACTGACATACCAAGGTGTGTTTCAGATTTAAGTAATGTTCCTATATACAAAGAACCCCCTAGTACAGCAGTATTATTAGCGGTGGAGGTTCATACTGTACACATAGGAATACACTGACATACCAAGGTGTGTTTCTGCTGTAGGTAATGTTCCTACAGTATACACAAAGAACCCCCTAGTACAGCAGTATTATTAGAGGTGGAGGTTCATACTGTACACATAGGAATACACTGACATACCAAGGTGTGTTTCTGCTTTAAGTAATGTTCCTATACACAAAGAACCCCCTTGTACAGCAGTTTAATGAGAGGTGGAGGTTCATACTGTACACATAGGAATACACTGACATACCAAGGTGTTTTTCTGCTTTAAGTAATGTTCCTATACACAAAGAACCCCCTAGTACAGCAGTATTATTAGAGGTGGAGGTTCATACTGTACACATAGGAATACACTGACATACCAAGGTGTGTTTCTGCTGTAGGTAATGTTCCTATACACAAAGAACCCCCTAGTACAGCAGTATTATTAGAGGTGGAGGTTCATACTGTACACATAGGAATACACTGACATACCAAGGTGTGTTTCTGCTTTAAGTAATGTTCCTATACACAAAGAACCCCCTAGTACAGCAGTATTATTAGAGGTGGAGGTTCATACTGTACACATAGGAATACACTGACATACCAAGGTGTGTTTCTGCTTTAAGTAATGTTTCTATACACAATGAACCCCCTAGTACAGCAGTATTATTAGAGGTGGAGGTTCATACTGTACACATAGGAATACACTGACATACCAAGGTGTGTTTCTGCTTTAAGTAATGTTCCTATACACAAAGTACCCCCTAGTACAGCAGTATTATTAGAGGTGGAGGTTCATACTGTACACATAGGAATACACTGACATACCAAGGTGTTTTTCTGCTTTAAGTAATGTTCCTATACACAAAGAACCCCCTAGTACAGCAGTATTATTAGAGGTGGAGGTTCATACTGTACACATAGGAATACACTGACATACCAAGGTGTTTTTCTGCTTTAAGTAATGTTCCTATACACAAAGAACCCCCTAGTACAGCAGTATTATTAGAGGTGGAGGTTCATACTGTACACATAGGAATACACTGACATACCAAGGTGTGTTTCTGCTTTAAGTAATGTTCCTATATACAAAGAACCCCCTAGTACAGCAGTATTATTAGCGGTGGAGGTTCATACTGGACACATAGGAATACACTGACATACCAAGGTGTGTTTCTGCTTTAAGTAATGTTCCTATACACAAAGAACCCCCTTGTACAGCAGTATAATGAGAGTTGGAGGTTCATACTGTACACATAGGAATACACTGACATATCAAGGTGTGTTTCTGCTTTAAGTAATGTTCCTATACACAAAGAACCCCCCAGTACAGCAGTATTATTAGAGGTGGAGGTTCATATTGTACACATAGGAATACACTGACATACCAAGGTGTTTTTCTGCTTTAAGTAATGTTCCTATACACAAAGAACCCCCTAGTACAGCAGTATTATTAGAGGTGGAGGTTCATACTGTACACATAGGAATACACTGACATACCAAGGTGTGTTTCTGCTTTAAGTGATGTTCCTATACACAAAGAACCCCCGTAGTACAGCAGTATTATTAGAGGTGGAGGTTCATACTGTACACATAGGAATACACTGACATACCAAGGTGTGTTTCTGCTTTAAGTAATGTTCCTATACACAAAGAACCCACTAGTACAGCAGTATTATTAGAGGTGGATGTTCATACTGTACACATAGGAATACACTGACATACCAAGGTGTGTTTCTGCTTTAAGTAATGTTCCTATATACAAAGAACCCCCTAGTACAGCAGTATTATTAGCGGTGGAGGTTCATACTGGACACATAGGAATACACTGACATACCAAGGTGTGTTTCTGCTTTAAGTAATGTTCCTATACACAAAGAACCCCCTTGTACAGCAGTATAATGAGAGTTGGAGGTTCATACTGTACACATAGGAATACACTGACATATCAAGGTGTGTTTCTGCTTTAAGTAATGTTCCTATACACAAAGAACCCCCCAGTACAGCAGTATTATTAGAGGTGGAGGTTCATATTGTACACATAGGAATACACTGACATACCAAGGTGTTTTTCTGCTTTAAGTAATGTTCCTATACACAAAGAACCCCCTAGTACAGCAGTATTATTAGAGGTGGAGGTTCATACTGTACACATAGGAATACACTGACATACCAAGGTGTGTTTCTGCTTTAAGTGATGTTCCTATACACAAAGAACCCCCGTAGTACAGCAGTATTATTAGAGGTGGAGGTTCATACTGTACACATAGGAATACACTGACATACCAAGGTGTGTTTCTGCTTTAAGTAATGTTCCTATACACAAAGAACCCACTAGTACAGCAGTATTATTAGAGGTGGATGTTCATACTGTACACATAGGAATGCACTGACCTACCAAGGTGTGTTTCTGCTTTAAGTAATTTTCCTATACACAAAGAACCCCCTAGTACAGCAGTATTATTAGAGGTGGAGGTTCATACTGTACACATAGGAATACACTGACATACCAAGGTGTGCTTCTGCTTTAAGTAATTTTCCTATACACAAAGAACCCCCTAGTACAGCAGTATTATTAGAGGTGGAGGTTCATACTGTACACATAGGAATACACTGACATACCAAGGTGTGTTTCAGATTTAAGTAATGTTCCTATATACAAAGAACCCCCTAGTACAGCAGTATTATTAGCGGTGGAGGTTCATACTGTACACATAGGAATACACTGACATACCAAGGTGTGTTTCAGATTTAAGTAATGTTCCTATATACAAAGAACCCTCTAGTACAGCAGTATTATTAGAGGTGGAGGTTCATACTGTACACATAGGAAGACACTGACATACCAAGGTGTGTTTCTGCTTTAAGTAATGTTCCTATACACAAAGAACCCCCTTGTACAGCAGTTTAATGAGAGGTGGAGGTTCATACTGTACACATAGGAATACACTGACATACCAAGGTGTGTTTCTGCTTTAAGTAATGTTCCTATACACAAAGAACCCCCCAGTACAGCAGTATTATTAGAGGTGGAGGTGCATACTGTACACATAGGAATACACTGACATACCAAGGTGTTTTTCTGCTTTTTGTAATGTTCCTATACACAAAGAACCCCCTTGTACAGCAGTTTAATGAGAGGTGGAGGTTCATACTGTACACATAGGAATACACTGACATACCAAGGTGTGTTTCTGCTTTAAGTAATGTTCCTATACACAAATAACCCCCTAATACAGCAGTATTATTAGAGGTGGAGGTTCATACTGTACACATAGGAATACACTAACATACCAAGGTGTGTTTCTGCTTTAAGTAATGTTCCTATACACAAAGAACCCCCTAGTACAGCAGTATTATGAGAGGTGGAGGTTCATACTGTACACATAGGAATACACTGACATACCAAGGTGTGTTTCTGCTTTAAGTAATGTTCCTATACACAAAGAACCCCCCAGTACAGCAGTATTATTAGAGGTGGAGGTTCATACTGTACACATAGGAATACACTGACATACCAAGGTGTTTTTCTGCTTTAAGTAATGTTCCTATACACAAAGAACCCCCTAGTACAGCAGTATTATTAGAGGTGGAGGTTCATACTGTACACATAGGAATACACTGACATACCAAGGTGTGTTTCTGCTTTAAGTAATGTTCCTATACGCAAAGAACCCCCTAGTACAGCAGTATTATTAGAGGTGGAGGTTCATACTGTACACATAGGAATACACTGACATACCAAGGTGTGTTTCTGCTTTAAGTAATGTTCCTATACACAAAGAACCCCCTAGTACAGCAGTATTATTAGAGGTGGAGGTTCATACTGTACACATAGGAATACACTGACATACCAAGGTGTGTTTCTGCTTTAAGTAATGTTCCTATACACAAAGAACCCCCTAGTACAGCAGTATTATTAGAGGTGGAGGTTCATACTGTACACATAGGAATACACTGACATACCAAGGTGTTTTTCTGCTTTAAGTAATGTTCCTATACACAAAGAACCCCCTAGTACAGCAGTATTATTAGCGGTGGAGGTTCATACTGGACACATAGGAATACACTGACATACCAAGGTGTGTTTCTGCTTTAAGTAATGTTCCTATACACAAAGAACCCCCTTGTACAGCAGTATAATGAGAGTTGGAGGTTCATACTGTACACATAGGAATACACTGACATATCAAGGTGTGTTTCTGCTTTAAGTAATGTTCCTATACACAAAGAACCCCCCAGAACAGCAGTATTATTAGAGGTGGAGGTTCATACTGTACACATAGGAATACACTGACATACCAAGGTTTTTTTCTGCTTTAAGTAATGTTCCTATACACAAAGAACCCCCTTGTACAGCAGTATTATTAGAGGTGGAGGTTCATACTGTACACATAGGAATACACTGACATACCAAGGTGTGTTTCTGCTTTAAGTAATGTTCCTATATGCAAAGAACCCCTAGTACAGCAGTATTATTAGAGGTGGAGGTTCATACTGTACACATAGGAATACACTGACATACCAAGGTGTGTTTCTGCTTTAAGTAATGTTCCTATACACAAAGAACCCACTAGTACAGCAGTATTATTAGAGGTGGATGTTCATACTGTACACATAGGAATGCACTGACCTACCAAGGTGTGTTTCTGCTTTAAGTAATTTTCCTATACACAAAGAACCCCCTAGTACAGCAGTATTATTAGAGGTGGAGGTTCATACTGTACACATAGGAATACACTGACATACCAAGGTGTGCTTCTGCTTTAAGTAATTTTCCTATACACAAAGAACCCCCTAGTACAGTAGCGACATACTTTATCGCACTAAATGCCGGCGGCATGCCGGGATCTACCCCAGCTGCCGCCAGTAATATCCGCGCGCCGCCGCGTTTCCCACACGCACCCCCCCTCCACCTCGCGCGCAATTTACTATCCTTCCGGACCCCGAGCCCGGCTTCTGCTCTTCCCCTCTGTTTCCCCGCACCCCCGCTTACCTTAATTTGATGTCCAGGGGTGTCGGGGAAGCCTGGGGAAGCCGGGGAAGACGGGGAAGCCGGGCGCGCTTGTGACTGTGACGTCACAGTGCGCCGCCACGCGCCGCGGCTACCCGCTTCCCAGCCTCATACAGCCAGCGGCATTTGCTCGAATAAGAGCTGCCGCTGCTGTACAGCAGTATTATTAGAGGTGGAGGTTCATACTGTACACATAGGAATACACTGACATACCAAGGTGTGTTTCAGATTTAAGTAATGTTCCTATATACAAAGAACCCCCTAGTACAGCAGTATTATTAGAGGTGGAGGTTCATACTGTACACATAGGAATACACTGACATACCAAGGTGTGTTTCTGCTGTAGGTAATGTTCCTATACACAAAGAACCCCCTAGTACAGCAGTATTATTAGAGGTGGAGGTTCATACTGTACACATAGGAATACACTGACATACCAAGGTGTGTTTCTGCTGTAGGTAATGTTCCTATACACAAAGAACCCCCTAGTACAGCAGTATTATTAGAGGTGGAGGTTCATACTGTACACATAGGAATACACTGACATACCAAGGTGTGTTTCTGCTTTAAGTAATTTTCCTATACACAAAGAACCCCCTAGTACAGCAGTATTATTAGAGATGGAGGTTCATACTGTACACATAGGAATAAACTGACATACCAAGGTGTGCTTCTGCTTTAAGTAATTTTCCTATACACAAAGAACCCCCTAGTACAGCAGTATTATTAGAGGTGGAGGTTCATACTGTACACATAGGAATACACTGACATACCAAGGTGTGTTTCAGATTTAAGTAATGTTCCTATATACAAAGAACCCCCTAGTACAGCAGTATTATTAGCGGTGGAGGTTCATACTGTACACATAGGAATACACTGACATACCAAGGTGTGTTTCTGCTGTAGGTAATGTTCCTATACACAAAGAACCCCCTAGTACAGCAGTATTATTAGAGGTGGAGGTTCATACTGTACACATAGGAATACACTGACATACCAAGGTGTGTTTCTGCTTTAAGTAATGTTCCTATACACAAAGAACCCCCTTGTACAGCAGTTTAATGAGAGGTGGAGGTTCATACTGTACACATAGGATTACACTGACATACCAAGGTGTGTTTCTGCTTTAAGTAATGTTCCTATACACAAAGAACCCCCTAATACAGCAGTATTATTAGAGGTGGAGGTTCATACTGTACACATAGGAATACACTAACATACCAAGGTGTGTTTCTGCTTTAAGTAATGTTCCTATACACAAAGAACCCCCTAGTACAGCAGTATTATTAGAGGTGGAGGTTCATACTGTACACATAGGAATACACTGACATACCAAGGTGTGTTTCTGCTTTAAGTAATGTTCCTATACACAAAGAACCCCCCAGTACAGCAGTATTATTAGAGGTGGAGGTTCATACTGTACACATAGGAATACACTGACATACCAAGGTGTTTTTCTGCTTTAAGTAATGTTCCTATACACAAAGAACCCCCTAGTACAGCAGTATTATTAGAGGTGGAGGTTCATACTGTACACATAGGAATACACTGACATACCAAGGTGTGTTTCTGCTTTAAGTAATGTTCCTATACGCAAAGAACCCCTAGTACAGCAGTATTATTAGAGGTGGAGGTTCATACTGTACACATAGGAATACACTGACATACCAAGGTGTGTTTCTGCTTTAAGTAATGTTCCTATACACAAAGAACCCCCCAGTACAGCAGTATTATTAGAGGTGGAGGTTCATACTGTACACATAGGAATACACTGACATACCAAGGTTTTTTTCTGCTTTAAGTAATGTTCCTATACACAAAGAACCCCCTAGTACTGCAGTATTATTAGAGGTGGAGGTTCATACTGTACACATAGGAATACACTGACATACCAAGGTGTGTTTCTGCTTTAAGTAATGTTCCTATACGCAAAGAACCCCTAGTACAGCAGTATTATTAGAGGTGGAGGTTCATACTGTACACATAGGAATACACTGACATACCAAGGTGTGTTTCTGCTTTAAGTAATGTTCCTATACACAAAGAACCCACTAGTACAGCAGTATTATTAGAGGTGGATGTTCATACTGTACACATAGGAATGCACTGACCTACCAAGGTGTGTTTCTGCTTTAAGTAATTTTCCTATACACAAAGAACCCCCTAGTACAGCAGTATTATTAGAGGTGGAGGTTCATACTGTACACATAGGAATACACTGACATACCAAGGTGTGCTTCTGCTTTAAGTAATTTTCCTATACACAAAGAACCCCCTAGTACAGTAGCGACATACTTTATCGCACTAAATGCCGGCGGCATGCCGGGATCTACCCCAGCTGCCGCCAGTAATATCCGCGCGCCGCCGCGTTTCCCACACGCACCCCCCCTCCACCTCGCGCGCAATTTACTATCCTTCCGGACCCCGAGCCCGGCTTCTGCTCTTCCCCTCTGTTTCCCCGCACCCCCGCTTACCTTAATTTGATGTCCAGGGGTGTCGGGGAAGCCTGGGGAAGCCGGGGAAGACGGGGAAGCCGGGCGCGCTTGTGACTGTGACGTCACAGTGCGCCGCCACGCGCCGCGGCTACCCGCTTCCCAGCCTCATACAGCCAGCGGCATTTGCTCGAATAAGAGCTGCCGCTGCTGTACAGCAGTATTATTAGAGGTGGAGGTTCATACTGTACACATAGGAATACACTGACATACCAAGGTGTGTTTCAGATTTAAGTAATGTTCCTATATACAAAGAACCCCCTAGTACAGCAGTATTATTAGAGGTGGAGGTTCATACTGTACACATAGGAATACACTGACATACCAAGGTGTGTTTCTGCTGTAGGTAATGTTCCTATACACAAAGAACCCCCTAGTACAGCAGTATTATTAGAGGTGGAGGTTCATACTGTACACATAGGAATACACTGACATACCAAGGTGTGTTTCTGCTTTAAGTACTGTTCCTATACACAAAGAACCCACTAGTACAGCAGTATTATTAGAGGTGGATGTTCATACTGTACACATAGGAATGCACTGACATACCAAGGTGTGTTTCTGCTTTAAGTAATTTTCCTATACACAAAGAACCCCCTAGTACAGCAGTATTATTAGAGATGGAGGTTCATACTGTACACATAGGAATAAACTGACATACCAAGGTGTGCTTCTGCTTTAAGTAATTTTCCTATACACAAAGAACCCCCTAGTACAGCAGTATTATTAGAGGTGGAGGTTCATACTGTACACATAGGAATAAACTGACATACCAAGGTGTGTTTCAGATTTAAGTAATGTTCCTATATACAAAGAACCCCCTAGTACAGCAGTATTATTAGCGGTGGAGGTTCATACTGTACACATAGGAATACACTGACATACCAAGGTGTGTTTCTGCTGTACTGTAGGTAATGTTCCTATACACAAAGAACCCCCTAGTACAGCAGTATTATTAGAGGTGGAGGTTCATACTGTACACATAGGAATACACTGACATACCAAGGTGTGTTTCTGCTTTAAGTAATGTTCCTATACACAAAGAACCCCCTTGTACAGCAGTTTAATGAGAGGTGGAGGTTCATACTGTACACATAGGAATACACTGACATACCAAGGTGTGTTTCTGCTTTAAGTAATGTTCCTATACACAAAGAACCCCCTAATACAGCAGTATTATTAGAGGTGGAGGTTCATACTGTACACATAGGAATACACTAACATACCAAGGTGTGTTTCTGCTTTAAGTAATGTTCCTATACACAAAGAACCCCCTAGTACAGCAGTATTATTAGAGGTGGAGGTTCATACTGTACACATAGGAATACACTGACATACCAAGGTGTGTTTCTGCTTTAAGTAATGTTCCTATACACAAAGAACCCCCCAGTACAGCAGTATTATTAGAGGTGGAGGTTCATACTGTACACATAGGAATACACTGACATACCAAGGTGTTTTTCTGCTTTAAGTAATGTTCCTATACACAAAGAACCCCCTAGTACAGCAGTATTATTAGAGGTGGAGGTTCATACTGTACACATAGGAATACACTGACATACCAAGGTGTGTTTCTGCTTTAAGTAATGTTCCTATACGCAAAGAACCCCTAGTACAGCAGTATTATTAGAGGTGGAGGTTCATACTGTACACATAGGAATACACTGACATACCAAGGTGTGTTTCTGCTTTAAGTAATGTTCCTATACACAAAGAACCCACTAGTACAGCAGTATTATTAGAGGTGGATGTTCATACTGTACACATAGGAATGCACTGACCTACCAAGGTGTGTTTCTGCTTTAAGTAATTTTCCTATACACAAAGAACCCCCTAGTACAGCAGTATTATTAGAGGTGGAGGTTCATACTGTACACATAGGAATACACTGACATACCAAGATGTGCTTCTGCTTTAAGTAATTTTCCTATACACAAAGAACCCCCTAGTACAGTAGCGACATACTTTATCGCACTAAATGCCGGCGGCATGCCGGGATCTACCCCAGCTGCCGCCAGTAATATCCGCGCGCCGCCGCGTTTCCCACACGCACCCCCCCTCCACCTCGCGCGCAATTTACTATCCTTCCGGACCCCGAGCCCGGCTTCTGCTCTGCCCCTCTGTTTCCCCGCACCCCCGCTTACCTTAATTTGATGTCCAGGGGTGTCGGGGAAGCCTGGGGAAGCCGGGGAAGACGGGGAAGCCGGGCGCGCTTGTGACTGTGACGTCACAGTGCGCCGCCACGCGCCGCGGCTACCCGCTTCCCAGCCTCATACAGCCAGCGGCATTTGCTCGAATAAGAGCTGCCGCTGCTGTACAGCAGTATTATTAGAGGTGGAGGTTCATACTGTACACATAGGAATACACTGACATACCAAGGTGTGTTTCTGCTGTAGGTAATGTTCCTATACACAAAGAACCCCCTAGTACAGCAGTATTATTAGAGGTGGAGGTTCATACTGTACACATAGGAATACACTGACATACCAAGGTGTGTTTCTGCTTTAAGTACTGTTCCTATACACAAAGAACCCACTAGTACAGCAGTATTATTAGAGGTGGATGTTCATACTGTACACATAGGAATGCACTGACATACCAAGGTGTGTTTCTGCTTTAAGTAATTTTCCTATACACAAAGAACCCCCTAGTACAGCAGTATTATTAGAGATGGAGGTTCATACTGTACACATAGGAATAAACTGACATACCAAGGTGTGCTTCTGCTTTAAGTAATTTTCCTATACACAAAGAACCCCCTAGTACAGCAGTATTATTAGAGGTGGAGGTTCATACTGTACACATAGGAATACACTGACATACCAAGGTGTGTTTCAGATTTAAGTAATGTTCCTATATACAAAGAACCCCCTAGTACAGCAGTATTATTAGCGGTGGAGGTTCATACTGTACACATAGGAATACACTGACATACCAAGGTGTGTTTCTGCTGTAGGTAATGTTCCTATACACAAAGAACCCCCTAGTACAGCAGTATTATTAGAGGTGGAGGTTCATACTGTACACATAGGAATACACTGACATACCAAGGTGTGTTTCTGCTTTAAGTAATGTTCCTATACACAAAGAACCCCCTTGTACAGCAGTTTAATGAGAGGTGGAGGTTCATACTGTACACATAGGAATACACTGACATACCAAGGTGTGTTTCTGCTTTAAGTAATGTTCCTATACACAAAGAACCCCCTAATACAGCAGTATTATTAGAGGTGGAGGTTCATACTGTACACATAGGAATACACTAACATACCAAGGTGTGTTTCTGCTTTAAGTAATGTTCCTATACACAAAGAACCCCCTAGTACAGCAGTATTATTAGAGGTGGAGGTTCATACTGTACACATAGGAATACACTGACATACCAAGGTGTGTTTCTGCTTTAAGTAATGTTCCTATACACAAAGAACCCCCCAGTACAGCAGTATTATTAGAGGTGGAGGTTCACACTGTACACATAGGAATACACTGACATACCAAGGTGTTTTTCTGCTTTAAGTAATGTTCCTATACACAAAGAACCCCCTAGTACAGCAGTATTATTAGAGGTGGAGGTTCATACTGTACACATAAGAATACACTGACATACCAAGGTGTGTTTCTGCTTTAAGTAATGTTCCTATACGCAAAGAACCCCTAGTACAGCAGTATTATTAGAGGTGGAGGTTCATACTGTTCACATAGGAATACACTGACATACCAAGGTGTGTTTCTGCTTTAAGTAATGTTCCTATACACAAAGAACCCACTAGTACAGCAGTATTATTAGAGGTGGATGTTCATACTGTACACATAGGAATGCACTGACCTACCAAGGTGTGTTTCTGCTTTAAGTAATTTTCCTATACACAAAGAACCCCCTAGTACAGCAGTATTATTAGAGGTGGAGGTTCATACTGTACACATAGGAATACACTGACATACCAAGATGTGCTTCTGCTTTAAGTAATTTTCCTATACACAAAGAACCCCCTAGTACAGTAGCGACATACTTTATCGCACTAAATGCCGGCGGCATGCCGGGATCTACCCCAGCTGCCGCCAGTAATATCCGCGCGCCGCCGCGTTTCCCACACGCACCCCCCCTCCACCTCGCGCGCAATTTACTATCCTTCCGGACCCCGAGCCCGGCTTCTGCTCTGCCCCTCTGTTTCCCCGCACCCCCGCTTACCTTAATTTGATGTCCAGGGGTGTCGGGGAAGCCTGGGGAAGCCGGGGAAGACGGGGAAGCCGGGCGCGCCTGTGACTGTGATGTCACAGTGCGCCGCCACGCGCCGCGGCTACCCGCTTCCCAGCCTCATACAGCCAGCGGCATTTGCTCGAATAAGAGCTGCCGCTGCTGTACAGCAGTATTATTAGAGGTGGAGGTTCATACTGTACACATAGGAATACACTGACATACCAAGGTGTGTTTCAGATTTAAGTAATGTTCCTATATACAAAGAACCCCCTAGTACAGCAGTATTATTAGCGGTGGAGGTTCATACTGTACACATAGGAATACACTGACATACCAAGGTGTGTTTCTGCTGTAGGTAATGTTCCTATACACAAAGAACCCCCTAGTACAGCAGTATTATTAGAGGTGGAGGTTCATACTGTACACATAGGAAGACACTGACATACCAAGGTGTGTTTCTGCTTTAAGTAATGTTCCTATACACAAAGAACCCCCTTGTACAGCAGTTTAATGAGAGGTGGAGGTTCATACTGTACACATAGGAATACACTGACATACCAAGGTGTGTTTCTGCTTTAAGTAATGTTCCTATACACAAAGAACCCCCCAGTACAGCAGTATTATTAGAGGTGGAGGTGCATACTGTACACATAGGAATACACTGACATACCAAGGTGTTTTTCTGCTTTAAGTAATGTTCCTATACACAAAGAACCCCCTAGTACAGCAGTATTATTAGAGGTGGAGGTTCATACTGTACACATAGGAATACACTGACATACCAAGGTGTGTTTCTGCTTTAAGTACTGTTCCTATACACAAAGAACCCACTAGTACAGCAGTATTATTAGAGGTGGATGTTCATACTGTACACATAGGAATGCACTGACATACCAAGGTGTGTTTCTGCTATAGGTAATGTTCCTATACACAAAGAACCCCCTAGTACAGCAGTATTATTAGAGGTGGAGGTTCATACTGTACACATAGGAATACACTGACATACCAAGGTGTGTTTCTGCTTTAAGTAATGTTCCTATACACAAAGAACCCCCTTGTACAGCAGTTTAATGAGAGGTGGAGGTTCATACTGTACACATAGGAATACACTGACATACCAAGGTGTGTTTCTGCTTTAAGTAATGTTCCTATACACAAAGAACCCCCTAATACAGCAGTTTTATTAGAGGTGGAGGTTCATACTGTACACATAGGAATACACTAACATACCAAGGTGTGTTTCTGCTTTAAGTAATGTTCCTATACACAAAGAACCCCCTAGTACAGCAGTATTATTAGAGGTGGAGGTTCATACTGTACACATAGGAATACACTGACATACCAAGGTGTGTTTCTGCTTTAAGTAATGTTCCTATACACAAAGAACCCCCCAGTACAGCAGTATTATTAGAGGTGGAGGTTCATACTGTACACATAGGAATACACTGACATACCAAGGTGTTTTTCTGCTTTAAGTAATGTTCCTATACACAAAGAACCCCCTAGTACAGCAGTATTATTAGAGGTGGAGGTTCATACTGTACACATAGGAATACACTGACATACCAAGGTGTGTTTCTGCTTTAAGTAATGTTCCTATACGCAAAGAACCCCCTAGTACAGCAAAGAACCCCCTAGTACAGCAGTATTATTAGAGGTGGAGGTTCATACTGTACACATAGGAATACACTGACATACCAAGGTGTGTTTCTGCTTTAAGTAATGTTCCTATACACAAAGAACCCCCTAGTACAGCAGTATTATTCGAGGTGGAGGTTCATACTGTACACATAGGAATACACTGACATACCAAGGTGTGTTTCTGCTTTAAGTAATGTTCCTATACACAAAGAACCCCCTAGTACAGCAGTATTATTAGAGGTGGAGGTTCATACTGTACACATAGGAATACACTGACATACCAAGGTGTGTTTCTGCTTTAAGTAATGTTTCTATACACAATGAACCCCCTAGTACAGCAGTATTATTAGAGGTGGAGATTCATACGGTACACATAGGAATACACTGACATACCAAGGTGTGTTTCTGCTTTAAGTAATGTTCCTATACACAAAGAACCCCCTAGTACAGCAGTATTATTAGAGGTGGAGGTTCATACTGTACACATAGGAATACACTGACATACCAAGGTGTTTTTCTGCTTTAAGTAATGTTCCTATACACAAAGAACCCCCTAGTACAGCAGTATTATTAGAGGTGGAGGTTCATACTGTACACATAGGAATGCACTGACATACCAAGGTGTGTTTCTGCTTTAAGTAATTTTCCTATACACAAAGAACCCCATAGTACAGCAGTATTATTAGAGGTGGAGGTTCATACTGTACACATAGTAATACACTGACATACCAAGGTGTGTTTCAGATTTAAGTAATGTTCCTATATACAAAGAACCCCCTAGTACAGCAGTATTATTAGCGGTGGAGGTTCATACTGTACACATAGGAATACACTGACATACCAAGGTGTGTTTCTGCTGTAGGTAATGTTCCTACAGTATACACAAAGAACCCCCTAGTACAGCAGTATTATTAGAGGTGGAGGTTCATACTGTACACATAGGAATACACTGACATACCAAGGTGTGTTTCTGCTTTAAGTAATGTTCCTATACACAAATAACCCCCTAGTACAGCAGTATTATGAGAGGTGGAGGTTTATACTGTACACATAGGAATACACTGACATACCAAGGTGTTTTTCTGCTTTAAGTAATATTCCTATACACAAAGAACCCCCTAGTACAGCAGTATTATTAGAGGTGGAGGTTCATACTGTACACATAGGAATACACTGACATACCAAGGTGTGTTTCTGCTTTAAGTAATGTTCCTATACACAAAGAACCCCCTAGTACAGCAGTATTATTAGAGGTGGAGGTTCATACTGTACACATAGGAATACACTGACATACCAAGGTGTGTTTCTGCATTAAGTAATGTTCCTATACACAAAGAACCCCCTAGTACAGCAGTATTATTAGAGGTGGAGGTTCATACTGTACACATAGGAATACACTGACATACCAAGGTGTGTTTCAGATTTAAGTAATGTTCCTATATACAAAGAACCCCCTAGTACAGCAGTATTATTAGCGGTGGAGGTTCATACTGGACACATAGGAATACACTAACATACCAAGGTGTGTTTCTGCTTTAAGTAATGTTCCTATACACAAAGAACCCCCTTGTACAGCAGTTTAATGAGAGGTGGAGGTTCATACTGTACACATAGGAATACACTGACATACCAAGGTGTGTTTCTGCTTTAAGTAATGTTCCTATACACAAAGAACCCCCTAATACAGCAGTATTATTAGAGGTGGAGGCTCATACTGTACACATAGGAATACACTAACATACCAAGGTGTGTTTCTGCTTTAAGTAATGTTCCTATACACAAAGAACCCCCTAGTACAGCAGTATTATGAGAGGTGGAGGTTCATACTGTACACATAGGAATACACTGACATACCAAGGTGTGTTTCTGCTTTAAGTAATGTTCCTATACACAAAGAACCCCCCAGTACAGCAGTATTATTAGAGGTGGAGGTTCATACTGTACACATAGGAATACACTGACATACCAAGGTGTTTTTCTGCTTTAAGTAATGTTCCTATACACAAAGAACCCCCTAGTACAGCAGTATTATTAGAGGTGGAGGTTCATACTGTACACATAGGAATACACTAACATACCAAGGTGTGTTTCTGCTTTAAGTAATGTTCCTATATGCAAAGAACCCCCTAGTACAGCAGTATTATTAGAGGTGGAGGTTCATACTGTACACATAGGAATACACTGACATACCAAGGTGTGTTTCTGCTTTAAGTAATGTTCCTATACACAAAGAACCCCCTAGTACAGCAGTATTATTAGAGGTGGAGGTTCATACTGTACACATAGGAATACACTGACATACCAAGGTGTGTTTCTGCTTTAAGTAATGTTCCTATACACAAAGAACCCCCTAGTACAGCAGTATTATTAGAGGTGGAGGTTCATACTGTACACATAGGAATACACTGACATACCAAGGTGTGTTTCTGCTTTAAGTAATGTTCCTATACACAAAGAACCCCCTAGTACAGCAGTATTATTAGAGGTGGAGGTTCATACTGTACACATAGGAATACACTGACATACCAAGGTGTGTTTCTGCTTTAAGTAATGTTTCTATACACAATGAACCCCCTAGTACAGCAGTATTATTAGAGGTGGAGATTCATACGGTACACATAGGAATACACTGACATACCAAGGTGTGTTTCTGCTTTAAGTAATGTTCCTATACACAAAGAACCCCCTAGTACAGCAGTATTATTAGAGGTGGAGGTTCATACTGTACACATAGGAATACACTGACATACCAAGGTGTTTTTCTGCTTTAAGTAATGTTCCTATACACAAAGAACCCCCTAGTACAGCAGTTTTATTAGAGGTGGAGGTTCATACTGTACACATAGGAATGCACTGACATACCAAGGTGTGTTTCTGCTTTAAGTAATTTTCCTATACACAAAGAACCCCATAGTACAGCAGTATTATTAGAGGTGGAGGTTCATACTGTACACATAGGAATACACTGACATACCAAGGTGTGTTTCAGATTTAAGTAATGTTCCTATATACAAAGAACCCCCTAGTACAGCAGTATTATTAGCGGTGGAGGTTCATACTGTACACATAGGAATACACTGACATACCAAGGTGTGTTTCTGCTGTAGGTAATGTTCCTACAGTATACACAAAGAACCCCCTAGTACAGCAGTATTATTAGAGGTGGAGGTTCATACTGTACACATAGGAATACACTGACATACCAAGGTGTGTTTCTGCTTTAAGTAATGTTCCTATACACAAATAACCCCCTAGTACAGCAGTATTATGAGAGGTGGAGGTTTATACTGTACACATAGGAATACACTGACATACCAAGGTGTTTTTCTGCTTTAAGTAATGTTCCTATACACAAAGAACCCCCTAGTACAGCAGTATTATTAGAGGTGGAGGTTCATACTGTACACATAGGAATACACTGACATACCAAGGTGTGTTTCTGCTTTAAGTAATGTTCCTATACGCAAAGAACCCCCTAGTACAGCAGTATTATTAGAGGTGGAGGTTCATACTGTACACATAGGAATACACTGACATACCAAGGTGTGTTTCTGCTTTAAGTAATGTTCCTATACACAAAGAACCCCCTGGTACAGCAGTATTATTAGAGGTGGAGGTTCATACTGTACACATAGGAATACACTGACATACCAAGGTGTGTTTCTGCTTTAAGTAATTTTCCTATACACAAAGAACCCCCTAGTACAGCAGTATTATTAGAGATGGAGGTTCATACTGTACACATAGGAATACACTGACATACCAAGGTGTGCTTCTGCTTTAAGTAATTTTCCTATACACAAAGAACCCCCTAGTACAGCAGTATTATTAGAGGTGGCGGTTCATACTGTACACATAGGAATACACTGACATACCAAGGTGTGTTTCAGATTTAAGTAATGTTCCTATATACAAAGAACCCCCTAGTACAGCAGTATTATTAGCGGTGGAGGTTCATACTGTACACATAGGAATACACTGACATACCAAGGTGTGTTTCTGCTTTAAGTAATGTTCCTATACACAAAGAACCCCCTTGTACAGCAGTTTAATGAGAGGTGGAGGTTCATACTGTACACATAGGAATACACTGACATACCAAGGTGTGTTTCTGCTTTAAGTAATGTTCCTATACACAAAGAACCCCCTAATACAGCAGTATTATTAGAGGTGGAGGTTCATACTGTTCACATAGGAATACACTAACATACCAAGGTGTGTTTCTGCTTTAAGTAATGTTCCTATACACAAAGAACCCCCTAGTACAGCAGTATTATGAGAGGTGGAGGTTCATACTGTACACATAGGAATACACTGACATACCAAGGTGTGTTTCTGCTTTAAGTAATGTTCCTATACACAAAGAACCCCCTGGTACAGCAGTATTATTAGAGGTGGAGGTTCATACTGTACACATAGGAATACACTGACATACCAAGGTGTGTTTCTGCTTTAAGTAATTTTCCTATACACAAAGAACCCCCTAGTACAGCAGTATTATGAGAGGTGGAGGTTCATACTGTACACATAGGAATACACTGACATACCAAGGTGTGCTTCTGCTTTAAGTAATTTTCCTATAGAACCCCCTAGTACAGCAGTATTATTAGAGGTGGAGGTTCATTCTGTACACATAGGAATACACTGACATACCAAGGTGTGTTTCAGATTTAAGTAATGTTCCTATAAACAAAGAACCCCCTAGTACAGCAGTATTATTAGCGGTGGAGGTTCATACTGTACACATAGGAATACACTGACATACCAAGGTGTGTTTCTGCTCTAGGTAATGTTCCTACAGTATACACAAAGAACCCCCTAGTACAGCAGTATTATTAGAGGTGGAGGTTCATACTGTACACATAGGAATACACTGACATACCAAGGTGTGTTTCTGCTTTAAGTAATGTTCCTATACACAAAGAACCCCCTTGTACAGCAGTTTAATGAGAGGTGGAGGTTCATACTGTACACATAGGAATACACTGACATACCAAGGTGTGTTTCTGCTTTAAGTAATGTTCCTATACACAAAGAACCCCCTAATACAGCAGTATTATTCGAGGTGGAGGTTCATACTGTACACATAGGAATACACTTACATACCAAGGTGTGTTTCTGCTTTAAGTAATGTTCCTATACACAAAGAACCCCCTAGTACAGCAGTATTATGAGAGGTGGAGGTTCATACTGTACACATAGGAATACACTGACATACCAAGGTGTGTTTCTGCTTTAAGTAATGTTCCTATACACAAAGAACCCCCCAGTACAGCAGTATTATTAGAGGTGGAGGTTCATACTGTACACATAGGAATACACTGACATACCAAGGTGTTTTTCTGCTTTAAGTAATGTTCCTATACACAAAGAACCCCCTAGTACAGCAGTATTATTAGAGGTGGAGGTTCATACTGTACACATAGGAATACACTGACATACCAAGGTGTGTTTCTGCTTTAAGTAATGTTCCTATACACAAAGAACCCCCTAGTACAGCAGTATTATTAGAGGTGGAGGTTCATACTGTACACATAGGAATACACTGACATACCAAGGTGTGTTTCTGCTTTAAGTAATGTTTCTATACACAATGAACCCCCTAGTACAGCAGTATTATTAGAGGTGGAGGTTCATACGGTACACATAGGAATACACTGACATACCAAGGTGTGTTTCTGCTTTAAGTAATGTTCCTATACACAAAGAACCCCCTAGTACAGCAGTATTATTAGAGGTGGAGGTTCATACTGTACACATAGGAATACACTAACATACCAAGGTGTTTTTCTGCTTTAAGTAATGTTCCTATACACAAAGAATCCCCTAGTACAGCAGTATTATTAGAGGTGGAGGTTCATACTGTACACATAGGTATACACTGACATACCAAGGTGTGTTTCTGCTTTAAGTAATGTTCCTATACACAAAGAACCCCCTTGTACAGCAGTATAATGAGAGGTGGAGGTTCATACTGTACACATAGGAATACACTGACATACCAAGGTGTGTTTCTGCTTTAAGTAATATTCCTATACACAAAGAACCCCCTAATACAGCAGTATTATTACAGGTGGAGGTTCATACTGTACACATAGGAATACACTGACATACTAAGGTGTGTTTCTGCTTTAAGTAATGTTCCTATACACAAAGAACCCCTTAGTACAGCAGTATTAGGAGAGGTGGAGGTTCATACTGTACACATAGGAATACACTGACATACCAAGGTGTGTTTCTGCTGTAGGTAATGTCCTATACACAAAGAACCCCCTAGTACAGCAGTATTATTAGAGGTGGAGGTTCATACTGTACACATAGGAATACACTGACATACAAAGGTGTGTTTCTGCTTTAAGTAATGTTCCTATACACAAAGAACCCCCTAGTACAGCAGTATTATGAGAGGTGGAGGTTCATATTGTACACATAGGAATACACTGACATACTAAGGTGTGTTTCTGCTTTAAGTAATGTTCCTATACACAAAGAACCCCCCAGTACAGCAGTATTATTAGAGGTGGGGGTTCATACTGTACACATAGGAATACACTGACATACCAAGGTGTTTTTCTGCTTTAAGTAATGTTCCTATACACAAAGAACCCCCTAGTACAGCAGCATTATTAGAGGTGGAGGTTCATACTGTACACATAGGAATACAATGACATACCAAGGTGTGTTTCTGCTTTAAGTAATGTTCCCATACACAAAGAACCCCCGTAGTACAGCAGTATTATTAGAGGTGGAGGTTCATACTGTACACATAGGAATACACTGACATACCAAGGTGTGTTTCTGCTTTAAGTAATGTTCCTATACACAAAGAACCCCCGTAGTACAGCAGTATTATTAGAGGTGGAGGTTCATACTGTACACATAGGAATACACTGACATGCCAAGGTGTGTTTCTGCTTTAAGTAATGTTGCTATACACAAAGAACCCCCTTGTACAGCAGTATAATGAGAGGTGGAGGTCCATACTGTACACATAGGAATACACTGAAATACCAAGGTGTGTTTCTGCTTTAAGTAATGTTCCTATACACAAAGAACCCCCTAATACAGCAGTATTATTAGAGGTGGAGGTTCATACTGGACACATAGGAATACACTAACATACCAAGGTGTGTTTCTGCTTTAAGTAATGTTCCTATACACAAAGAACCCCTTAGTACAGCAGTATTAGGAGAGGTGGAGGTTCATACTGTACACATAGGAATACACTGACATACCAAGGTGTGTTTCTGCTGTAGGTAATGTTCCTATACACAAAGAACCCCCTAGTACAGCAGTATTATTAGAGGTGGAGGTTCATACTGTACACATAGGAATACACTGACATACAAAGGTGTGTTTCTGCTTTAAGTAATGTTCCTATACACAAAGAACCCCCTAGTACAGCAGTATTATGAGAGGTGGAGGTTCATATTGTACACATAGGAATACACTGACATACCAAGGTGTGTTTCTGCTTTAAGTAATGTTCCTATACACAAAGAACCCCCCAGTACAGCAGTATTATTAGAGGTGGAGGTTCATACTGTACACATAGGAATACACTGACATACCAAGGTGTTTTTCTGCTTTAAGTAATGTTCCTATACACAAAGAACCCCCGTAGTACAGCAGTATTATTAGAGGTGGAGGTTCATACTGTACACATAGGAATACACTGACATACCAAGGTGTGTTTCTGCTTTAAGTAATGTTCCTATACACAAAGAACCCCCGTAGTACAGCAGTATTATTAGAGGTGGAGGTTCATACTGTACACATAGGAATACACTGACATGCCAAGGTGTGTTTCTGCTTTAAGTAATGTTGCTATACACAAAGAACCCCCTTGTACAGCAGTATAATGAGAGGTGGAGGTCCATACTGTACACATAGGAATACACTGAAATACCAAGGTGTGTTTCTGCTTTAAGTAATGTTCCTATACACAAAGAACCCCCTAATACAGCAGTATTATTAGAGGTGGAGGTTCATACTGGACACATAGGAATACACTAACATACCAAGGTGTGTTTCTGCTTTAAGTAATGTTCCTATACACAAAGAACCCCCTAGTACAGCAGTATTATGAGAGGTGGAGGTTCATACTGTACACATAGGAATACACTGACATACCAAGGTGTGTTTCTGCTTTAAGTAATTTTCCTATACACAAAGAACCCCCTAGTACAGCAGTAATTTTAGAGGTGGAGGTTTATACTGTACACATAGGAATACACTGACATACCAAGGTGTGCTTCTGCTTTAAGTAATTTTCCAATACACAAAGAACCCCCTAGTACAGCAGTATTATTAGAGGTGGAGGTTCATACTGTACACATAGTAATACACTGACATACCAAGGTGTGTTTCAGATTTAAGTAATGTTCCTATATACAAAGAACCCCCTAGTACAGCAGTATTATTAGCTGTGGAGGTTCATACTGTACACATAGTAATACACTGACATACCAAGGTGTGTTTCTGCTGTAGGTAATGTTCCTATACACAATGAACCCCCTAATACAGCAGTATTATTAGAGGTGGAGGTTCATACTGTATACATAGGAATACACTGACATACCAAGGTGTGTTTCTGCTTTAAGTAATGTTCCTATACACAAAGACCCCCCTAGTACAGCAGTATTATTAGAGGTGGAGGTTCATACTGTACACATAGGAATACACTGACATACCAAGGTGTGTTTCTGCTTTAAGTAATGTTCCTATACGCAAAGAAACACCCCTAGTACAGCAGTATTATTAGAGGTGGAGGTTCAAACTGTACACATAGGAATACACTGACATACCAAGGTGTGTTTCTGCTTTAAGTAATGTTCCTATACACAAAGAACCCCCTTGTACAGCAGTATAATGAGAGGTGGAGGTTCATACTGTACACATAGGAATACTCTGACATACCAAGGTGTGTTTCTGCTTTAAGTAATGTTCCTATACACAAAGAACCCCCTAATACAGCAGTATTATTAGAGGTGGAGGTTCATACTGTACACATAGGAATACACTAACATACCAAGGTGTGTTTCTGCTTTAAGTAATGTTCCTATACACAAAGAACCCCCTAGTACAGCAGTATTATGAGAGGTGGAGGTTCATACTGTACACATAGGAATACACTGACAAATCAAGGTGTGTTTCTGCTTTAAGTAATGTTCCTATACACAAAGAACCCCCCAGTACAGCAGTATTATTAGAGGTGGAGGTTCATACTGTACACATAGGAATACACTGACATGCCAAGGTGTGTTTCTGCTTTAAGTAATGTTGCTATACACAAAGAACCCCCTTGTACAGCAGTATAATGAGAGGTGGAGGTCCATACTGTACACATAGGAATACACTGAAATACCAAGGTGTGTTTCTGCTTTAAGTAATGTTCCTATACACAAAGAACCCCCTAATACAGCAGTATTATTAGAGGTGGAGGTTCATACTGGACACATAGGAATACACTAACATACCAAGGTGTGTTTCTGCTTTAAGTAATGTTCCTATACACAAAGAACCCCCTAGTACAGCAGTATTATGAGAGGTGGAGGTTCATACTGTACACATAGGAATACACTGACATACCAAGGTGTGTTTCTGCTTTAAGTAATTTTCCTATACACAAAGAACCCCCTAGTACAGCAGTAATTTTAGAGGTGGGGGTTCATACTGTACACATAGGAATACACTGACATACCAAGGTGTGCTTCTGCTTTAAGTAATTTTCCAATACACAAAGAACCCCCTAGTACAGCAGTATTATTAGAGGTGGAGGTTCATACTGTACACATAGGAATACACTGACATACCAAGGTGTGTTTCAGATTTAAGTAATGTTCCTATATACAAAGAACCCCTTAGTACAGCAGTATTATTAGCTGTGGAGGTTCATACTGTACACATAGTAATACACTGACATACCAAGGTGTGTTTCTGCTGTAGGTAATGTTCCTATACACAATGAACCCCCTAATACAGCAGTATTATTAGAGGTGGAGGTTCATACTGTACACATAGGAATACACTGACATACCAAGGTGTGTTTCTGCTTTAAGTAATGTTCCTATACACAAAGAACCCCCTTGTACAGCAGTATAATGAGAGGTGGAGGTTCACATTGTACTCATAGGAATACACTGACATACCAAGGTGTGTTTCTGCTTTAAGTAATGTTCCTATACACAAAGAACCCCCTAATACAGCAGTATTATTAGAGGTGGAGGTTCATACTGTACACATAGGAAAACACTAACATACCAAGGTGTGTTTCTGCTTTAAGTAATGTTCCTATACACAAAGAACCCCCTATTACAGCAGTATTATTAGAGGTGGAGGTTCATACTGTACACATAGGAATACACTGATATACCAAGGTGTGTTTCTGCTTTAAGTAATGTTCCTATACACAAAGACCCCCCTAGTACAGCAGTATTATTAGAGGTGGAGGTTCATACTGTACACATAGGAATACACTGACATACCAAGGTGTGTTTCTGCTTTAAGTAATGTTCCTATACGCAAAGAACCCCCTAGTACAGCAGTATTATTAGAGGTGGAGGTTCAAACTGTACACATAGGAATACACTGACATACCAAGGTGTGTTTCTGCTTTAAGTAATGTTCCTATACACAAAGAACCCCCTTGTACAGCAGTATAATGAGAGGTGGAGGTTCATACTGTACACATAGAAATACACTGACATACCAAGGTGTGTTTCTGCTTTAAGTAATGTTCCTATACACAAAGAACCCCCTAATACAGCAGTATTATTAGAGGTGGAGGTTCATACTGTACACATAGGAATACACTAACATACCAAGGTGTGTTTCTGCTTTAAGTAATGTTCCTATACACAAAGAACCCCCTAGTACAGCAGTATTATGAGAGGTGGAGGTTCATACTGTACACATAGGAATACACTGACAAATCAAGGTGTGTTTCTGCTTTAAGTAATGTTCCTATACACAAAGAACCCCCCAGTACAGCAGTATTATTAGAGGTGGAGGTTCATACTGTACACATAGGAATACCCTGACATACCAAGGTGTTTTTCTGCTTTAAGTAATGTTCCTATACACAAAGAACCCCCTAGTACAGCAGTATTATTAGAGGTGGAGGTTCATACTGTACACATAGGAATACACTGACATACCAAGGTGTGTTTCTGCTTTAAGTAATGTTCCTATACGCAAAGAACCCCCTAGTAAAGCAGTATTATTAGAGGTGGAGGTTCATACTGTACACATAGGAATACACTGACATACCAAGGTGTGTTTCTGCTTTAAGTAATGTTCCTATACACAAAGAACCCCCTAGTACAGCAGTATTATTAGAGGTGGAGGTTCATACTGTACACATAGGAATACACTGACATACCAAGGTGTGTTTCTGCTTTAAGTAATGTTCCTATACACAAAGAACCCCCCAGTACATCAGTATTATTAGAGGTGGAGGTTCATACTGTACACATAGGAATACACTGACATACCAAGGTGTGTTTCTGCTTTAAGTAATGTTCCTATACACAAAGAACCCCCTAATACAGCAGTATTATTAGAGGTGGAGGTTCATACTGTACACATAGGAATACACTAACATACCAAGGTGTGTTTCTGCTTTAAGTAATGTTCCTACACACAAAGAACCCCCTAATACAGCAGTATTATCAGAGGTGGAGGTTCATACTGTACACATAGGAATACACTGACATACCAAGGTGTGTTTCTGCTTTAAGTAATGTTCCTGTACACAAAGAACCCCCTAGTACAGCAGTATTATTATAGGTGGAGGTTCATACTGTACACATAGGAATACACTGACATACCAAGGTGTGTTTCTGCTTTAAGTAATGTTCCTATACACAAAGAACCCACTAGTACAGCAGTATAATGAGAGGTGGAGGTTCATACTGTACACATAGGAATACACTGACATACCAAGGTTTGTTTCTGTTTTAAGTAATGTTCCTATACACAAAGAACCCCCTAGTATAGCAGTATTATTAGAGGTGGAGGTTCATACTGTACACATAGGAATACACTGACATACCAATGTGTGTTTCTGCTGTAGGTAATGTTCCTATACACAAAGAACCCCCTAGTACAGCAGTATTATTAGAGGTGGAGGTTCATACTGTACACATAGGAATACACTGACATACCAAGGTGTGTTTCTGCTTTAAGTAATGTTCCTATACACAAAGAACCCACTAGTACAGCAGTATAATGAGAGGTGGAGGTTCATACTGTACACATAGGAATACACTTACATACCAAGGTGTGTTTCTGCTTTAAGTAATGTTCCTATACACAAAGAGCCCCCTAGTACAGCAGTATTATTAGAGGTGGAGGTTCATACTGTACACATAGGAATACACTGACATACCAAGGTTTGTTTCTGTTTTAAGTAATGTTCCTATACACAAAGAACCCCCTAGTATAGCAGTATTATTAGAGGTGGAGGTTCATACTGTACACATAGGAATACACTGACATACCAAGGCGTGTTTCTGCTTTAAGTAATGTTTCTATACACAATGAACCCCCTAGTACAGCAGTATTATTAGAGGTGGAGGTTCATACTGTACACATAGGAATACACTGACATACCAAGGTGTGTTTCTGCTTTAAGTAATGTTCCTATACACAAAGAACCCCCTAGTACAGCAGTATTATTAGAGGTGGAGGTTCATACTGTACACATAGGAATACACTGACATACCAATGTGTGTTTCTGCTGTAGGTATTGTTCCTATACACAAAGAACCCCCTAGTACAGCAGTATTATTAGAGGTGGAGGTTCATACTGTACACATAGGAATACACTGACATACCAAGGTGTGTTTCTGCTTTAAGTAATGTTCCTATACACAAATAACCCACTAGTACAGCAGTATAATGAGAGGTGGAGGTTCATACTGTACACATAGGAATACACTGACATACCAAGGTGTGTTTCTGCTTTAAGTAATGTTCCTATACACAAAGAGCCCCCTAGTACAGCAGTATTATTAGAGGTGGAGGTTCATACTGTACACATAGGAATACACTGACATACCAAGGTTTGTTTCTGTTTTAAGTAATGTTCCTATACACAAAGAACCCCCTAGTATAGCAGTATTATTAGAGGTGGAGGTTCATACTGTACACATAGGAATACACTGACATACCAAGGCGTGTTTCTGCTTTAAGTAATGTTTCTATACACAATGAACCCCCTAGTACAGCAGTATTATTAGAGGTGGAGGTTCATACTGTACACATAGGAATACACTGACATACCAAGGTGTGTTTCTGCTTTAAGTAATGTTCCTATACACAAAGAACCCCCTAGTACAGCAGTATTATTAGAGGTGGAGGTTCATACTGTACACATAGGAATACACTGACATACCAAGGTGTGTTTCTTCTTTAAGTAATGTTCCTATACACAAAATCCCCTAGTACAGCAGTATTATTAGAGGTGGAGGTTCATACTGTACACATAGGAATACACTGACATACCAAGGTGTGTTTCTGCTTTAAGTAATGTTCCTATATACAAAGAACCCCCTAGTACAGCAGTATTATTAGCGGTGGAGGTTCATACTGTACACATAGGAATACACTGACATACCAAGGTGTGTTTCTGCTGTAGGTAATGTTCCTATACACAAAGAACCCCCTAGTACAGCAGTATTATTAGAGGTGGAGGTTCATACTGTACACATAGGAATACACTGACATACCAAGGTGTGTTTCTGCTTTAAGTAATGTTCCTATACACAAAGAACCCCCTTGTACAGCAGTATAATGAGAGATGGAGGTTCATACTGTACACATAGGAATACACTGAAATACCAAGGTGTGTTTCTGCTTTAAGTAATGTTCCTATACACAAAGAACCCCCTAATACAGCAGTATTATTAGAGGTGGAGGTTCATACTGTACACATAGGAATACACTAACATACCAAGGTGTGTTTCTGCTTTAAGTAATGTTCCTATACACAAAGAACCCCCTAGTACAGCAGTATTATGAGAGGTGGAGGTTCATACTGTACACATAGGATTACACTGACATACCAAGGTGTGTTTCTGCTTTAAGTAATGTTCCTATACACAATGAACCCCCCAGTACAGCAGTATTATTAGAGGTGGAGGTTCATACTGTACACATAGGAATACACTGACATACCAAGGTGTTTTTCTGCTTTAAGTAATGTTCCTATACACAAAGTACCCCCGTAGTACAGCAGTATTATTAGAGGTGGAGGTTCATACTGTACACATAGGAATACACTGACATACCAAGGTGTGTTTCTGCTTTAAGTAATGTTCCTATACACAAAGAACCCCCATAGTACAGCAGTATTATTAGAGGTGGAGGTTCATACGGTACACATAGGAATACACTGACATACCAAGGTGTGTTTCTGCTTTAAGTAATGTTCCTATACACAAAGTACCCCCTAGTACAGCAGTATTATTAGAGGTGGAGGTTCATACTGTACACATAGGAATACACTGACATACCAAGGTGTGTTTCTGCTTTAAGTAATGTTCCTATACACAAAGAACCCCCATAGTACAGCAGTATTATTAGAGGTGGAGGTTCATACTGTACACATAGGAATACACTGACATACCAAGGTGTGTTTCTGCTTTAAGTAATGTTCCTATACACAAAGAACCCCCTAGTACAGCAGTATTATTAGAGGTGGAGGTTCATACTGTACACATAGGAATACACTGACATACCAAGGTGTGTTTCTGCTTTAAGTAATGTTCCTATACACAAAGAACCCCCTAGTACAGCAGTATTATTAGAGGTGGAGGTTCATACTGTACACATAGGAACACACTGACATACCAAGGTGTGTTTCTGCTTTAAGTAATGTTCCTATACACAAATAACCCACTAGTACAGCAGTATTATTAGAGGTGGATGTTCATACTGTACACATAGGAATACACTGACATACCAAGGTGTGCTTCTGCTTTAAGTAATTTTCCTATACACAAAGAACCCCCTAGTACAGCAGTATTATTAGAGGTGGAGGTTCATACTGTACACATAGGAATACACTCACATACCAAGGTGTGTTTCAGATTTAAGTAATGTTCCTATATACAAAGAACCCCCTAGTACAGCAGTATTATTAGCGGTGGAGGTTCATACTGTACACATAGGAATACACTGACATACCAAGGTGTGTTTCTGCTGTAGGTAATGTTCCTACAGTATACACAAAGGACCCCCTAGTACAGCAGTATTATTAGAGGTGGAGGTTCATACTGTACACATAGGAATACACTGACATAGCAAGGTGTGTTTCTGCTTTAAGTAATGTTCCTATACACAAAGAACCCCCTAGTACAGCAGTATTATGAGAGGTGGAGGTTCATACTGTACACATAGGAATACACTGACATACCAAGGTGTGTTTCTGCTTTAAGTAATGTTCCTATACACAAAGAACCCCCCAGTACAGCAGTATTATTAGAGGTGGAGGTTCATACTGTACACATAGGAATACCCTGACATACCAAGGTGTTTTTCTGCTTTAAGTAATGTTCCTATACACAAAGAACCCCCTAGTACAGCAGTATTATTAGAGGTGGAGGTTCATACTCTACACATAGGAATACACTGACATACCAAGGTGTGTTTCTGCTTTAAGTAATCTTCCTATACGCAAAGAACCCCCTAGTACAGCAGTATTATTAGAGGTGAGGTTCATACTGTACACATAGGAATACACTGACATACCAAGGTGTGTTTCTGCTTTAAGTAATGTTCCTATACACAAAGAACCCCCTAGTACAGCAGTATTATTAGAGGTGGAGGTTCATACTGTACACATAGGAATACACTGACATACCAAGGTGTGTTTCTGCTTTAAGTAATGTTCCTATACACAAAGAACCCCCTAGTACAGCAGTATTGTTAGAGGTGGAGGTTCATACTGTACACATAGGAATACACTGACATACCAATGTGTGTTTCTGCTGTAGGTAATGTTCCTATACACAAAGAACCCCCTAGTACAGCAGTATTATTAGAGGTGGAGGTTCATACTGTACACATAGGAATACACTGACATACCAAGGTGTGTTTCTGCTTTAAGTAATGTTCCTATACACAAAGAACCCACTAGTACAGCAGTATTATTAGAGGTGGAGGTTCATACTGTACACATAGGAATACACTGACATACCAAGGTTTGTTTCTGTTTTAAGTAATGTTCCTATACACAAAGAACCCCCTAGTATAGCAGTATTATTAGAGGTGGAGGTTCATACTGTACACATAGGAATACACTGACATACCAAGGCGTGTTTCTGCTTTAAGTAATGTTTCTATACACAATGAACCCCCTAGTACAGCAGTATTATTAGAGGTGGAGGTTCATACTGTACACATAGGAATACACTGACATACCAAGGTGTGTTTCTGCTTTAAGTAATGATCCTATACACAAAGAACCCCCTAGTACAGCAGTATTATTAGAGGTGGAGGTTCATACTGTACACATAGGAATACACTGACATACCAAGGTGTGTTTCTGCTTTAAGTAATGTTCCTATATACAAAGAACCCCCTAGTACAGCAGTATTATTAGCGGTGGAGGTTCATACTGTACACATAGGAATACACTGACATACCAAGGTGTGTTTCTGCTGTAGGTAATGTTCCTATACACAAAGAACCCCCTAGTACAGCAGTATTATTAGAGGTGGAGGTTCATACTGTACACATAGGAATACACTGACATACCAAGGTGTGTTTCTGCTTTAAGTAATGTTCCTATACACAAAGAACCCCCTAGTACAGCAGTATTATTAGAGGTGGAGGTTCATACTGTACACATAGGAATACACTGACATACCAAGGTGTGTTTCTGCTTTAAGTAATGTTTCTATACACAATGAACCCCCTAGTACAGCAGTATTATTAGAGGTGGAGGTTCATACTGTACACATAGGAATACACTGACATACCAAGGTGTGTTTCTGCTTTAAGTAATGTTCCTATATACAAAGAACCCCCTAGTACAGCAGTATTATTAGCGGTGGAGGTTCATACTGTACACATAGGAATACACTGACATACCAAGGTGTGTTTCTGCTGTAGGTAATGTTACCATACACAAAGAACCCCCTAGTACAGCAGTATTATTAGAGGTGGAGGTTCATACTGTACACATAGGAATACACTGACATACCAAGGTGTGTTTCTGCTTTAAGTAATGTTCCTATACACAAAGAACCCCCTTGTACAGCAGTATAATGAGAGATGGAGGTTCATACTGTACACATAGGAATACACTGAAATACCAAGGTGTGTTTCTGCTTTAAGTAATGTTCCTATACACAAAGAACCCCCTAATACAGCAGTATTATTAGAGGTGGAGGTTCATACTGTACACATAGGAATACACTAACATACCAAGGTGTGTTTCTGCTTTAAGTAATGTTCCTATACACAAAGAACCCCCTAGTACAGCAGTATTATGAGAGGTGGAGGTTCATACTGTACACATAGGATTACACTGACATGCCAAGGTGTGTTTCTGCTTTAAGTAATGTTCCTATACACAAAGAACCCCCCAGTACAGCAGTATTATTAGAGGTGGAGGTTCATACTGTACACATAGGAATACACTGACATACCAAGGTGTTTTTCTGCTTTAAGTAATGTTCCTATACACAAAGTACCCCCTAGTACAGCAGTATTATTAGAGGTGGAGGTTCATACTGTACACATAGGAATACACTGACATACCAAGGTGTGTTTCTGCTTTAAGTAATGTTCCTATACACAAAGAACCCCCGTAGTACAGCAGTATTATTAGAGGTGGAGGTTCATACTGTACACATAGGAATACACTGACATACCAAGGTGTGTTTCTGCTTTAAGTAATGTTCCTATACACAAAGAACCCCCTAGTACAGCAGTATTATTAGAGGTGGAGGTTCATACTGTACACATAGGAATACACTGACATACCAAGGTGTGTTTCTGCTTTAAGTAATGTTCCTATACACAAAGAACCCCCTAGTACAGCAGTATTATTAGAGGTGGAGGTGCATACTGTACACATAGGAACACACTGACATACCAAGGTGTGTTTCTGCTTTAAGTAATGTTCCTATACACAAATAACCCACTAGTACAGCAGTATTATTAGAGGTGGAGGTTCATACTGTACACATAGGAATACACTCACATACCAAGGTGTGTTTCAGATTTAAGTAATGTTCCTATATACAAAGAACCCCCTAGTACAGCAGTATTATTAGCGGTGGAGGTTCATACTGTACACATAGGAATACACTGACATACCAAGGTGTGTTTCTGCTGTAGGTAATGTTCCTACAGTATACACAAAGGACCCCCTAGTACAGCAGTATTATTAGAGGTGGAGGTTCATACTGTACACATAGGAATACACTGACATACCAAGGTGTGTTTCTGCTTTAAGTAATGTTACTATACACAAAGAACCCCCTTGTACAGCAGTATAATGAGAGGTGGAGGTTCATACTGTACACATAGGAATACACTGACATACCAAGGTGTGTTTCTGCTTTAAGTAATGTTCCTATACACAAAGAACCCCCTAATACAGCAGTATTATTAGAGGTGGAGGTTCATACTGTACACATAGGAATACACTAACATACCAAGGTGTGTTTCTGCTTTAAGTAATGTTACTATACACAAAGAACCCCCTAGTACAGCAGTATTATGAGAGGTGGAGGTTCATACTGTACACATAGGAATACACTGACATACCAAGGTGTGTTTCTGCTTTAAGTAATGTTCCTATACACAAAGAACCCCCCAGTACAGCAGTATTATTAGAGGTGGAGGTTCATACTGTACACATAGGAATACCCTGACATACCAAGGTGTTTTTCTGCTTTAAGTAATGTTCCTATACACAAAGAACCCCCTAGTACAGCAGTATTATTAGAGGTGGAGGTTCATACTGTACACATAGGAATACACTGACATACCAAGGTGTGTTTCTGCTTTAAGTAATCTTCCTATACGCAAAGAACCCCCTAGTACAGCAGTATTATTAGAGGTGAGGTTCATACTGTACACATAGGAATACACTGACATACCAAGGTGTGTTTCTGCTTTAAGTAATGTTCCTATACACAAAGAACCCCCTAGTACAGCAGTATTATTAGAGGTGGAGGTTCATACTGTACACATAGGAATACACTGACATACCAAGGTGTGTTTCTGCTTTAAGTAATGTTCCTATACACAAAGAACCCCCTAGTACAGCAGTATTATGAGATGTGGAGGTTCATACTGTACACATAGGAATACACTGACATACCAAGGTGTGTTTCTGCTTTAAGTAATGTTCCTATACACAAAGAACCCCCTAGTACAGCAGTATTATTAGAGGTGGAGGTTCATACTGTAAAAATAGGAATACACTGACATACCAAGGTGTGTTTCTGCTTTAAGTAATGTTCCTATACACAACGAACCCCCTAGTACAGCAGTATTATTAGAGGTGGAGGTTCATACTGTACACATAGGAATACACTGACATACCAATGTGTGTTTCTGCTTTAAGTAATGTTCCTATACACAAAGAACCCCCTAGTACAGCAGTATTATTAGAGGTGGAGGTTCATACTGTACACATAGGAATACACTGACATACCAAGGTGTGTTTCTGCTTTAAGTAATGTTCCTATACACAAAGAACCCCCTAGTACAGCAGTATTATTAGAGGTGGAGGTTCATACTGTACACATAGGAATACACTGACATACCAAGGTGTGTTTCTGCTTTAAGTAATGTTCCTGTACACAAAGAACCCCCTAGTACAGCAGTATTATTAGAGGTGGATGTTCATACTGTACACATAGGAATACACTGACATACCAAGGTGTGTTTCTGCTTTAAATAAATTTCCTATACACAACGAACCCCCTAGTACAGCAGTATTATTAGAGGTGGAGGTTCATACTGTACACATAGTAATACACTGACATACCAATGTGTGTTTCTGTTTTAAGTAGTGTTCCTATACACAAAGAACCCCCTAGTACAGCAGTATTATTAGAGGTGGAGGTTCATACTGTACACATAGGAATACACTCACATACCAAGGTGTGTTTCAGATTTAAGTAATGTTCCTATATACAAAGAACCCCCTAGTACAGCAGTATTATTAGCGGTGGAGGTTCATACTGTACACATAGGAATACACTGACATACCAAGGTGTGTTTCTGCTTTAAGTAATGTTCCTGTACACAAAGAACCCCCTAGTACAGCAGTATTATTAAAGGTGGAGGTTCATACTGTACACATAGGAATACACTGACATACCAAGGCGTGTTTCTGCTTTAAGTAATGTTTCTATACACAATGAACCCCCTAGTACAGCAGTATTATTAGAGGTGGAGGTTCATACTGTACACATAGGAATACACTGACATACCAAGGTGTGTTTCTGCTTTAAGTAATGTTCCTATACACAAAGAACCCCCTAGTACAGCAGTATTATTAGAGGTGGAGGTTCATACTGTACACATAGGAATACACTGACATACCAAGGTGTGTTTCTTCTTTAAGTAATGTTCCTATACACAAAATCCCCTAGTACAGCAGTATTATTAGAGGTGGAGGTTCATACTGTACACATAGGAATACACTGACATACCAAGGTGTGTTTCTGCTTTAAGTAATGTTCCTATATACAGCAGCGGCAGCTCTTATTCGAGCAAATGCCGCTGGCTGAATGAGGCTGGGAAGCGGGTAGCCGCGGCGCGTGGCGGCGCACTGTGACGTCACGGTCACAAGCGCGCCCGGCTTCCCCATCTTCCCCGGCTTCCCCAGGCTTCCCCGACACCCCTGGAGTTCAAATCTAGGTAAGCGGGGGTGCGGGGAAGCAGAGGGGCAGAGTAGAAGCCGGGTTCGGGGTGTCTTTGGGGTGGTAATTGCGCGCGATGTGGAGGGGGGGTGCGTGGGGGAAACGCGGCGGCGCGCGTTTCTGACTGGCGGCAGCTGGGGTAGATCCCGGCATGCCGCCGGCATTTACTTTAATAAAGTATGTCGCTACTGTACAAAGAACCCCCTAGTACAGCAGTATTATTAGCGGTGGAGGTTCATACTGTACACATAGGAATACACTGACATACCAAGCTGTGTTTATGCTGTAGGTAATGTTCCTATACACAAAGAACCCCCTAGTACAGCAGTATTATTAGAGGTGGAGGTTCATACTGTACACATAGGAATACACTGACATACCAAGGTGTGTTTCTGCTTTAAGTAATGTTCCTATACACAAAGAACCCCCTTGTACAGCAGTATAATGAGAGATGGAGGTTCATACTGTACACATAGGAATACACTGAAATACCAAGGTGTGTTTCTGCTTTAAGTAATGTTCCTATACACAAAGAACCCCCTAATACAGCAGTATTATTAGAGGTGGAGGTTCATACTGTACACATAGGAATACACTAACATACCAAGGTGTGTTTCTGCTTTAAGTAATGTTCCTATACACAAAGAACCCCCTAGTACAGCAGTATTATGAGAGGTGGAGGTTCATACTGTACACATAGGATTACACTGACATACCAAGGTGTGTTTCTGCTTTAAGTAATGTTCCTATACACAAAGAACCCCCCAGTACAGCAGTATTATTAGAGGTGGAGGTTCATACTGTACACATAGGAATACACTGACATACCAAGGTGTTTTTCTGCTTTAAGTAATGTTCCTATACACAAAGTACCCCCTAGTACAGCAGTATTATTAGAGGTGGAGGTTCATACTGTACACATAGGAATACACTGACATACCAAGGTGTGTTTCTGCTTTAAGTAATGTTCCTATACACAAAGAACCCCCGTAGTACAGCAGTATTATTAGAGGTGGAGGTTCATACTGTACACATAGGAATACACTGACATACCAAGGTGTGTTTCTGCTTTAAGTAATGTTCCTATACACAAAGTACCCCCTAGTACAGCAGTATTATTAGAGGTGGAGGTTCATACTGTACACATAGGAATACACTGACATACCAAGGTGTGTTTCTGCTTTAAGTAATGTTCCTATACACAAAGAACCCCCGTAGTACAGCAGTATTATTAGAGGTGGAGGTTCATACTGTACACATAGGAATACACTGACATACCAAGGTGTGTTTCTGCTTTAAGTAATGTTCCTATACACAAAGAACCCCCTAGTACAGCAGTATTATTAGAGGTGGAGGTTCATACTGTACACATAGGAATACACTGACATACCAAGGTGTGTTTCTGCTTTAAGTAATGTTCCTATACACAAAGAACCCCCTAGTACAGCAGTATTATTAGAGGTGGAGGTTCATACTGTACACATAGGAACACACTGACATACCAAGGTGTGTTTCTGCTTTAAGTAATGTTCCTATACACAAATAACCCACTAGTACAGCAGTATTATTAGAGGTGGATGTTCATACTGTACACATAGGAATACACTGACATACCAAGGTGTGCTTCTGCTTTAAGTAATTTTCCTATACACAAAGAACCCCCTAGTACAGCAGTATTATTAGAGGTGGAGGTTCATACTGTACACATAGGAATACACTGACATACCAAGGTGTGTTTCTGCTTTAAGTAATGTTTCTATACACAATGAACCCCCTAGTACATCAGTATTATTAGAGGTGGAGGTTCATACTGTACACATAGGAATACACTGACATACCAAGGTGT
This sequence comes from Ascaphus truei, assembly GCF_040206685.1. NCBI lineage: Eukaryota > Metazoa > Chordata > Amphibia > Anura > Ascaphidae > Ascaphus > Ascaphus truei. The sequence continues at coordinate 397,246 of NW_027453860.1, read as the reverse complement.
GTTTCTGCTTTAAGTAATGTTCCTATATACAAAGAACCCCCTAGTACAGCAGTATTATTAGCGGTGGAGGTTCATACTGTACACATAGGAATACACTGACATACCAAGGTGTGTTTCTGCTGTAGGTAATGTTCCTATACACAAAGAACCCCCTAGTACAGCAGTATTATTAGAGGTGGAGGTTCATACTGTACACATAGGAATACACTGACATACCAAGGTGTGTTTCTGCTTTAAGTAATGTTCCTATACACAAAGAACCCCCTTGTACAGCAGTATAATGAGAGATGGAGGTTCATACTGTACACATAGGAATACACTGAAATACCAAGGTGTGTTTCTGCTTTAAGTAATGTTCCTATACACAAAGAACCCCCTAATACAGCAGTATTATTAGAGGTGGAGGTTCATACTGTACACATAGGAATACACTAACATACCAAGGTGTGTTTCTGCTTTAAGTAATGTTCCTATACACAAAGAACCCCCTAGTACAGCAGTATTATGAGAGGTGGAGGTTCATACTTTACACATAGGATTACACTGACATGCCAAGGTGTGTTTCTGCTTTAAGTAATGTTCCTATACACAAAGAACCCCCCAGTACAGCAGTATTATTAGAGGTGGAGGTTCATACTGTACACATAGGAATACACTGACATACCAAGGTGTTTTTCTGCTTTAAGTAATGTTCCTATACACAAAGTACCCCCTAGTACAGCAGTATTATTAGAGGTGGGGGTTCATACTGTACACATAGGAATACACTGACATACCAAGGTGTGTTTCTGCTTTAAGTAATGTTCCTATACACAAAGAACCCCCGTAGTACAGCAGTATTATTAGAGGTGGAGGTTCATACTGTACACATAGGAATACACTGACATACCAAGGTGTGTTTCTGCTTTAAGTAATGTTCCTATACACAAAGAACCCCCTAGTACAGCAGTATTATTAGAGGTGGAGGTTCATACTGTACACATAGGAATACACTGACATACCAAGGTGTGTTTCTGCTTTAAGTAATGTTCCTATACACAAAGAACCCCCTAGTACAGCAGTATTATTAGAGGTGGAGGTGCATACTGTACACATAGGAACACACTGACATACCAAGGTGTGTTTCTGCTTTAAGTAATGTTCCTATACACAAATAATCCACTAGTACAGCAGTATTATTAGAGGTGGAGGTTCATACTGTACACATAGGAATACACTGACATACCAAGGTGTGTTTCAGATTTAAGTAATATTCCTATATACAAAGAACCCCCTAGTACAGCAGTATTATTAGCGGTGGAGGTTCATACTGTACACATAGGAATACACTGACATACCAAGGTGTGTTTCTGCTGTAGGTAATGTTCCTACAGTATACACAAAGGACCCCCTAGTACAGCAGTATTATTAGAGGTGGAGGTTCATACTGTACACATAGGAATACACTGACATACCAAGGTGTGTTTCTGCTTTAAGTAATGTTACTATACACAAAGAACCCCCTTGTACAGCAGTATAATGAGAGGTGGAGGTTCATACTGTACACATAGGAATACACTGACATACCAAGGTGTGTTTCTGCTTTAAGTAATGTTCCTATACACAAAGAACCCCCTAATACAGCAGTATTATTAGAGGTGGAGGTTCATACTGTACACATAGGAATACACTAACATACCAAGGTGTGTTTCTGCTTTAAGTAATGTTCCTACTGTATACACAAAGAACCCCCTAGTACAGCAGTATTATGAGAGGTGGAGGTTCATACTGTACACATAGGAATACACTGACATACCAAGGTGTGTTTCTGCTTTAAGTAATGTTCCTATACACAAAGAACCCCCCAGTACAGCAGTATTATTAGAGGTGGAGGTTCATACTGTACACATAGGAATACCCTGACATACCAAGGTGTTTTTCTGCTTTAAGTAATGTTCCTATACACAAAGAACCCCCTAGTACAGCAGTATTATTAGAGGTGGAGGTTCATACTGTACACATAGGAATACACTGACATACCAAGGTGTGTTTCTGCTTTAAGTAATGTTCCTATACACAAAGAACCCCCTAGTACAGCAGTATTATTAGAGGTGGAGGTTCATACTGTACACATAGGAATACACTGACATACCAAGGTGTGTTTCTGCTTTAAGTAATGTTCCTATACACAAAGAACCCCCTAGTACAGCAGTATTATGAGATGTGGAGGTTCATACTGTACACATAGGAATACACTGACATACCAAGGTGTGTTTCTGCTTTAAGTAATGTTCCTATACACAAAGAACCCCCCAGTACAGCAGTATTATTAGAGGTGGAGGTTCATACTGTACACATAGGAATACACTGACATACCAAGGTGTGTTTCTGCTTTAAGTAATGTTCCTATATACAAAGAACCCCCTAGTACAGCAGTATTATGAGAGGTGGAGGTTCATACTGTACACATAGGAATACACTGACATACCAAGGTGTGTTTCTGCTTTAAGTAATGTTTCTATACACAAAGAACCCCCTAGTACAGCAGTATTATTAGAGGTGGAGGTTCATACTGTACACATAGTAATACACTGACATACCAATGTGTGTTTCTGCTTTAAGTAATGTTCCTATACACAAAGAACCCCCTAGTACAGCAGTATTATTAGAGGTGGAGGTTCATACTGTACACATAGGAATACACTGACATACCAAGGTGTGTTTCTGCTTTAAGTAATGTTCCTATACACAAAGAACCCCCTAGTACAGCAGTATTATTAGAGGTGGAGGTTCATACTGTACACATAGGAATACACTGACATACCAAGGTGTGTTTCTGCTTTAAGTAATGTTCCTGTACACAAAGAACCCCCTAGTACAGCAGTATTATTAGAGGTGGATGTTCATACTGTACACATAGGAATACACTGACATACCAAGGTGTGTTTCTGCTTTAAATAAATTTCCTATACACAAAGAACCCCCTAGTACAGCAGTATTATTAGAGGTAGAGGTTCATACTGTACACATAGGAATACACTGACATACCAAGGTGTGCTTCTGCTTTAAGTAATGTTCCTATACACAACGAACCCCCTAGTACAGCAGTATTATTAGAGGTGGAGGTTCATACTGTACACATAGTAATACACTGACATACCAATGTGTGTTTCTGTTTTAAGTAGTGTTCCTATACACAAAGAACCCCCTAGTACAGCAGTATTATTAGAGGTGGAGGTTCATACTGTACACATAGGAATACACTGACATACCAAGGTGTGTTTCTGCTTTAAGTAATGTTCCTATACTCAAAGAACCCCCTAGTACAGCAGTATTATTAGAGGTGGAGGTTCATACTGTACACATAGGAATACACTGACATACCAAGGTGTGTTTCTGCTTTAAGTAATGTTCCTGTACACAAAGAACCCCCTAGTACAGCAGTATTATTAGAGGTGGATGTTCATACTGTACACATAGGAATACACTGACATACCAAGGTGTGTTTCTGCTTTAAGTAATGTTCCTATACACAAAGAACCCCCTAGTACAGCAGTATTATTAGAGGTGGAGGTTCATACTGTACAGATAGGAATACACTGACAAACCAATGTGTGTTTCTGTTTTAAGTAGTGTTCCAATAACAAAGAACCCCCTAGTACAGCAGTATTATTAGAGGTGGAGGTTCATACTGTACACATAGGAATACACTCACATACCAAGGTGTGTTTCAGATTTAAGTAATGTTCCTATATACAAAGAACCCCCTAGTACAGCAGTATTATTAGCGGTGGAGGTTCATACTGTACACATAGGAATACACTGACATACCAAGGTGTGTTTCTGCTGTAGGTAATGTTCCTACAGTATACACAAAGGACCCCCTAGTACAGCAGTATTATTAGAGGTGGAGGTTCATACTGTACACATAGGAATACACTGACATACCAAGGTGTGTTTCTGCTTTAAGTAATGTTCCTATACACAAAGAACCCCTAGTACAGCAGTATTATGAGATGTGGAGGTTCATACTGTACACATAGGAATACACTGACATACCAAGGTGTGTTTCTGCTTTAAGTAATGTTCCTATACACAAAGAACCCCCCAGTACAGCAGTATTATTAGAGGTGGAGGTTCATACTGTACACATAGAAATACACTGACATACCAAGGTGTTTTTCTGCTTTAAGTAATGTTCCTATACACAAAGAACCCCCTAGTACAGCAGTATTATTAGAGGTGGAGGTTCATACTGTACACATAGGAATACACTGACATACCAAGGTGTGTTTCTGCTTTAAGTAATGTTCCTATATACAAAGAACCCCCTAGTACAGCAGTATTATGAGAGGTGGAGGTTCATACTGTACACATAGGAATACACTGACATACCAAGGTGTGTTTCTGCTTTAAGTAATGTTCCTATACACAAAGAACCCCCTAGTACAGCAGTATTATTAGAGGTGGAGGTTCATACTGTACACATAGGAATACACTGACATACCAAGGTGTGTTTCTGCTTTAAGTAATGTTCCTATACACAAAGAACCCCCTAGTACAGCAGTATTATTAGAGGTGGAGGTTCATACTGTACACATAGGAATACACTGACATACCAAGGTGTGTTTCTGCTTTAAGTAATGTTCCTGTACACAAAGAACCCCCTAGTACAGCAGTATTATTAGAGGTGGATGTTCATACTGTACACATAGGAATACACTGACATACCAAGGTGTGTTTCTGCTTTAAATAAATTTCCTATACACAAAGAACCCCCTAGTACAGCAGTATTATTAGAGGTGGAGGTTCATACTGTACACATAGGAATACACTGACATACCAAGGTGTGCTTCTGCTTTAAGTAATGTTCCTATACACAACGAACCCCCTAGTACAGCAGTATTATTAGAGGTGGAGGTTCATACTGTACACATAGTAATACACTGACATACCAATGTGTGTTTCTGTTTTAAGTAGTGTTCCTATACACAAAGAACCCCCTAGTACAGCAGTATTATTAGAGGTGGAGGTTCATACTGTACACATAGGAATACACTGACATACCAAGGCGTGTTTCTGCTTTAAGTAATGTTCCTATACACAAAGAACCCCCTAGTAAAGCAGTATTATTAGAGGTGGAGGTTCATACTGTACACATAGGAATACACTGACATACCAAGGTGTGTTTCTGCTTTAAGTAATGTTCCTGTACACAAAGAACCCCCTAGTACAGCAGTATTATTAGAGGTGGATGTTCATACTGTACACATAGGAATACACTGACATACCAAGGTGTGTTTCTGCTTTAAGTAATGTTCCTATACACAAAGAACCCCCTAGTACAGCAGTATTATTAGAGGTGGAGGTTCATACTGTACAGATAGGAATACACTGACAAACCAATGTGTGTTTCTGTTTTAAGTAGTGTTCCAATAACAAAGAACCCCCTAGTACAGCAGTATTATTAGAGGTGGAGGTTCATACTGTGCACATAGGAATACACTCACATACCAAGGTGTGTTTCAGATTTAAGTAATGTTCCTATATACAAAGAACCCCCTAGTACAGCAGTATTATTAGCGGTGGAGGTTCATACTGTACACATAGGAATACACTGACATACCAAGGTGTGTTTCTGCTGTAGGTAATGTTCCTACAGTATACACAAAGGACCCCCTAGTACAGCAGTATTATTAGAGGTGGAGGTTCATACTGTACACATAGGAATACACTGACATACCAAGGTGTGTTTCTGCTTTAAGTAATGTTCCTATACACAAAGAACCCCCTTGTACAGCAGTATAATGAGAGGTGGAGGTTCATACTGTACACATAGGAATACACTAACATACCAAGGTGTGTTTCTGCTTTAAGTAATGTTCCTATACACAAAGAACCCCCTAGTACAGCAGTATTATGAGAGGTGGAGGTTCATACTGTACACATAGGAATACACTGACATACCAAGGTGTGTTTCTGCTTTAAGTAATGTTCCTATACACAAAGAACCCCCAAGTACAGCAGTATTATTAGAGGTGGAGGTTCATACTGTACACATAGGAATACCCTGACATACCAAGGTGTTTTTCTGCTTTAAGTAATGTTCCTATACACAAAGAACCCCCTAGTAAAGCAGTATTATTAGAGGTGGAGGTTCATACTCTACACATAGGAATACACTGACATACCAAGGTGTGTTTCTGCTTTAAGTAATCTTCCTATACGCAAAGAACCCCCTAGTACAGCAGTATTATTAGAGGTGAGGTTCATACTGTACACATAGGAATACACTGACATACCAAGGTGTGTTTCTGCTTTAAGTAATGTTCCTATACTGTACACAAAGAACCCCCTAGTACAGCAGTATTATTAGAGGTGGAGGTTCATACTGTACACATAGGAATACACTGACATACCAAGGTGTGTTTCTGCTTTAAGTAATGTTCCTATACACAAAGAACCCCCTAGTACAGCAGTATTATGAGATGTGGAGGTTCATACTGTACACATAGGAATACACTGACATACCAAGGTGTGTTTCTGCTTTAAGTAATGTTCCTATACACAAAGAACCCCCCAGTACAGCAGTATTATTAGAGGTGGAGGTTCATACTGTACACATAGGAATACCCTGACATACCAAGGTGTTTTTCTGCTTTAAGTAATGTTCCTATACACAAAGAACCCCCTAGTACAGCAGTATTATTAGAGGTGGAGGTTCATACTGTACACATAGGAATACACTGACATACCAAGGTGTGTTTCTGCTTTAAGTAATGTTCCTATACGCAAAGAACCCCCTAGTACAGCAGTATTATTAGAGGTGGAGGTTCATTCTGTACACATAGGAATACACTGACATACCAAGGTTTGTTTCTGTTTTAAGTAATGTTCCTATACACAAAGAACCCTCTAGTATAGCAGTATTATTAGAGGTGGAGGTTCATACTGTACACATAGGAATACACTGACATACCAAGGTGTGTTTCTGCTTTAAGTAATGTTTCTATACATAATGAACCCCCTAGTACAGCAGTATTATTAGAGGTGGAGGTTCATACTGTACACATAGGAATACACTGACATACCAAGGTGTGTTTCTGCTTTAAGTAATGTTCCTATACACAAAGAACCCCCTCGTACAGCAGTATTATTAGAGGTGGAGGTTCATACTGTACACATAGGAATACACTGACATACCAAGGTGTATTTCTGCTTTAAGTAATGTTCCTATACACAAAGAACCCCCTTGTACAGCAGTATAATGAGAGGTGGAGGTTCATACTGTACACATAGGAATACACTGACATACCAAGATGTGTTTCTGCTTTAAGTAATGTTCCTATACACAAAGAACCCCCTAATACAGCAGTATTATTAGAGGTGGAGGTTCATACTGTACACATAGGAATACACTAACATACCAAGGTGTGTTTCTGCTTTAAGTAATGTTCCTATATACAAAGAACCCCCTAGTACAGCAGTATTATGAGAGGTGGAGGTTCATACTGTACACATAGGAATACACTGACATACCAAGGTGTGTTTCTGCTTTAAGTAATGTTTCTATACACAAAGAACCCCCTAGTACAGCAGTATTATTAGAGGTGGAGGTTCATACTGTACACATAGGAATACACTGACATACCAAGGTGTGTTTCTGCTTTAAGTAATGTTCCTATACACAACGAACCCCCTAGTACAGCAGTATTATTAGAGATGGAGGTTCATACTGTACACATAGGAATACACTGACATACCAATGTGTGTTTCTGCTTTAAGTAATGTTCCTATACACAAAGAACCCCCTAGTACAGCAGTATTATTAGAGGTGGAGGTTCATACTGTACACATAGGAATACACTGACATACCAAGGTGTGTTTCTGCTTTAAGTAATGTTCCTATACACAAAGAACCCCCTAGTACAGCAGTATTATTAGAGGTGGAGGTTCATACTGTACACATAGGAATACACTGACATACCAAGGTGTGTTTCTGCTTTAAATAATTTTCCTATACACAAAGAACCCCCTAGTACAGCAGTATTATTAGAGGTGGAGGTTCATACTGTACACATAGGAATACACTGACATACCAAGGTGTGTTTCTGCTTTAAGTAATGTTCCTATACACAAAGAACCCCCTAGTACAGCAGTATTATTAGAGGTGGAGGTTCATACTGTACACATAGGAATACACTGACATACCAAGGTGTGTTTCTGCTTTAAGTAATGTTCCTGTACACAAAGAACCCCCTAGTACAGCAGTATTATTAGAGGTGGATGTTCATACTGAACACATAGGAATACACTGACATACCAAGGTGTGTTTCTGCTTTAAATAATTTTCCTATACACAAAGAACCCCCTAGTACAGCAGTATTATTAGAGGTGGAGGTACATACTGTACACATAGGAATACACTGACATACCAAGGTGTGCTTCTGCTTTAAGTAATGTTCCTATACACAACGAACCCCCTAGTACAGCAGTATTATTAGAGGTGGAGGTTCATACTGTACACATAGGAATACACTGACATACCAATGTGTGTTTCTGTTTTAAGTAGTGTTCCTATACACAAAGAACCCCCTAGTACAGCAGTATTATTAGAGGTGGAGGTTCATACTGTACACATAGGAATACACTGACATACCAAGGTTTGTTTCTGTTTTAAGTAATGTTCCTATACACAAAGAACCCTCTAGTATAGCAGTATTATTAGAGGTGGAGGTTCATACTGTACACATAGGAATACACTGACATACCAAGGTGTGTTTCTGCTTTAAGTAATGTTTCTATACATAATGAACCCCCTAGTACAGCAGTATTATTAGAGGTGGAGGTTCATACTGTACACATAGGAATACACTGACATACCAAGGTGTGTTTCTGCTTTAAGTAATGTTCCTATACACAAAGAACCCCCTCGTACAGCAGTATTATTAGAGGTGGAGGTTCATACTGTACACATAGGAATACACTGACATACCAAGGTGTATTTCTGCTTTAAGTAATGTTCCTATACACAAAGAACCCCCTTGTACAGCAGTATAATGAGAGGTGGAGGTTCATACTGTACACATAGGAATACACTGACATACCAAGGTGTGTTTCTGCTTTAAGTAATGTTCCTATACACAAAGAACCCCCTAATACAGCAGTATTATTAGAGGTGGAGGTTCATACTGTACACATAGGAATACACTAACATACCAAGGTGTGTTTCTGCTTTAAGTAATGTTCCTATATACAAAGAACCCCCTAGTACAGCAGTATTATGAGAGGTGGAGGTTCATACTGTACACATAGGAATACACTGACATACCAAGGTGTGTTTCTGCTTTAAGTAATGTTTCTATACACAGAGAACCCCCTAGTACAGCAGTATTATTAGAGGTGGAGGTTCATACTGTACACATAGGAATACACTGACATACCAAGGTGTGTTTCTGCTTTAAGTAATGTTCCTATACACAACGAACCCCCTAGTACAGCAGTATTATTAGAGGTGGAGGTTCATACTGTACACATAGGAATACACTGACATACCAATGTGTGTTTCTGCTTTAAGTAATGTTCCTATACACAAAGAACCCCCTAGTACAGCAGTATTATTAGAGGTGGAGGTTCATACTGTACACATAGGAATACACTGACATACCAAGGTGTGTTTCTGCTTTAAGTAATGTTCCTGTACACAAAGAACCCCCTAGTACAGCAGTATTATTAGAGGTGGATGTTCATACTGTACACATAGGAATACACTGACATACCAAGGTGTGTTTCTGCTTTAAATAATTTTCCTATACACAAAGAACCCCCTAGTACAGCAGTATTATTAGAGGTGGAGGTTCATAATGTACACATAGGAATACACTTACATACCAAGGTGTGCTTCTGCTTTAAGTAATGTTCCTATACACAACGAACCCCCTAGTACAGCAGTATTATTAGAGGTGGAGGTTCATACTGTACACATAGGAATACACTGACATACCAAGGTGTGTTTCTGCTTTAAGTAATGTTTCTATACACAAAGAACCCCCTAGTACAGCAGTATTATTAGAGGTGGAGGTTCATACTGTACACATAGGAATACACTGACATACCAAGGTGTGTTTCTGCTTTAAGTAATGTTCCTATACACAAAGAACCCCCTAGTACAGCAGTATTATTAGAGGTGGAGGTTCATACTGTACACATAGGAATACACTGACATACCAAGGTGTGTTTCTGCTTTAAGTAATGTTCCTGTACACAAAGAACCCCCTAGTACAGCAGTATTATTAGAGGTGGATGTTCATACTGTACACATAGGAATACACTGACATACCAAGGTGTGTTTCTGCTTTAAATAATTTTCCTATACACAAAAAAACCCCTAGTACAGCAGTATTATTAGAGGTGGAGGTTCATACTGTACACATAGGAATACACTGACATACCAAGGTGTGCTTCTGCTTTAAGTAATGTTCCTATACACAACGAACCCCCTAGTACAGCAGTATTATTAGAGGTGGAGGTTCATACTGTACACATAGGAATACATTGACATACCAAGGTGTGTTTCTGCTTTAAGTAATGTTCCTATACACAAATAACCCCCTAGTACAGCAGTATTATTAGAGGTGGAAGTTCATACTGTACACATAGGAATACACTGACATACCAAGGTGTGTTTCTGCTTTAAGTAATGTTCCTGTACACAAAGAACCCCCTAGTACAGCAGTATTATTAGAGGTGGATGTTCATACTGTACACATAGGAATACACTGACATACCAAGGTGTGTTTCTGCTTTAAGTAATGTTCCTATACACAAATAACCCCCTAGTACAGCAGTATTATTAGAGGTGGAAGTTCATACTGTACACATAGGAATACACTGACATACCAAGGTGTGTTTCTGCTTTAAGTAATGTTCCTGTACACAAAGAACCCCCTAGTACAGCAGTATTATTAGAGGTGGATGTTCATACTGTACACATAGGAATACACTGACATACCAAGGTGTGTTTCTGCTTTAAGTAATGTTCCTGTACACAAAGAACCCCCTAGTACAGCAGTATTATTAGAGGTGGATGTTCATACTGTACACATAGGAATACACTGACATACCAAGGTGTGTTTCTGCTTTAAATAATTTTCCTATACACAAAGAACCCCCTAGTACAGCAGTATTATTAGAGGTGGAGGTTCATACTGTACACATAGGAATACACTTACATACCAAGGTGTGCTTCTGCTTTAAGTAATGTTCCTATACACAACGAACCCCCTAGTACTGCAGTATTATTAGAGGTGGAGGTTCATACTGTACACATAGGAATACACTGACATACCAAGGTGTGTTTCTGCTTTAAGTAATGTTTCTATACACAAAGAACCCCCTAGTACAGCAGTATTATTAGAGGTGGAGGTTCATACTGTACACATAGGAATACACTGACATACCAAGGTGTGTTTCTGCTTTAAGTAATGTTCCTATACACAAAGAACCCCCTAGTACAGCAGTATTATTAGAGGTGGATGTTCATACTGTACACATAGGAATACACTGACATACCAAGGTGTGTTTCTGCTTTAAATAATTTTCCTATACACAAAGAACCCCCTAGTACAGCAGTATTATTAGAGGTGGAGGTTCATACTGTACACATAGGAATACACTGACATACCAAGGTGTGTTTCTGCTTTAAGTTATGTTCCTATACACAAAGAACCCCCTAGTACAGCAGTATTATTAGAGGTGGAGGTTCATACTGTACACATAGGAATACACTGACATACCAAGGTGTATTTCTGCTTTAAATAATTTTCCTATACACAACGAACCCCCTAGTACAGCAGTATTATTAGAGGTGGAGGTTCATACTGTACACATAGGAATACACTGACATACCAATGTGTGTTTCTGTTTTAAGTAGTGTTCCTATACACAAAGAACCCCCTAGTACAGCAGTATTATTAGAGGTGGAGGTTCATACTGTACACATAGGAATACACTGACATACCAAGGTTTGTTTCTGTTTTAAGTAATGTTCCTATACACAAAGAACCCTCTAGTATAGCAGTATTATTAGAGGTGGAGGTTCATACTGTACACATAGGAATACACTGACATACCAAGGTGTGTTTCTGCTTTAAGTAATGTTTCTATACATAATGAACCCCCTAGTACAGCAGTATTATTAGAGGTGGAGGTTCATACTGTACACATAGGAATACACTGACATACCAAGGTGTGTTTCTGCTTTAAGTAATGTTCCTATACACAAAGAACCCCCTCGTACAGCAGTATTATTAGAGGTGGAGGTTCATACTGTACACATAGGAATACACTGACATACCAAGGTGTATTTCTGCTTTAAGTAATGTTCCTATACACAAAGAACCCCCTTGTACAGCAGTATAATGAGAGGTGGAGGTTCATACTGTACACATAGGAATACACTGACATACCAAGGTGTGTTTCTGCTTTAAGTAATGTTCCTATACACAAAGAACCCCCTAATACAGCAGTATTATTAGAGGTGGAGGTTCATACTGTACACATAGGAATACACTAACATACCAAAGTGTGTTTCTGCTTTAAGTAATGTTCCTATATACAAAGAACCCCCTAGTACAGCAGTATTATGAGAGGTGGAGTTTCATACTGTACACATAGGAATACACTGACATACCAAGGTGTGTTTCTGCTTTAAGTAATGTTTCTATACACAGAGAACCCCCTAGTACAGCAGTATTATTAGAGGTGGAGGTTCATACTGTACACATAGGAATACACTGACATACCAAGGTGTGTTTCTGCTTTAAGTAATGTTCCTATACACAACGAACCCCCTAGTACAGCAGTATTATTAGAGGTGGAGGTTCATACTGTACACATAGGAATACACTGACATACCAATGTGTGTTTCTGCTTTAAGTAATGTTCCTATACACAAAGAACCCCCTAGTACAGCAGTATTATTAGAGGTGGAGGTTCATACTGTACACATAGGAATACACTGACATACCAAGGTGTGTTTCTGCTTTAAGTAATGTTCCTATACACAAAGAACCCCCTAGTACAGCAGTATTATTAGAGGTGGAGGTTCATACTGTACACATAGGAATACACTGACATACCAAGGTGTGTTTCTGCTTTAAATAATTTTCCTATACACAAAGAACCCCCTAGTACAGCAGTATTATTAGAGGTGGAGGTTCATACTGTACACATAGGAATACACTGACATACCAAGGTGTGTTTCTGCTTTAAGTAATGTTCCTATACACAAAGAACCCCCTAGTACAGCAGTATTATTAGAGGTGGAGGTTCATACTGTACACATAGGAATACACTGACATACCAAGGTGTGTTTCTGCTTTAAGTAATGTTCCTGTACACAAAGAACCCCCTAGTACAGCAGTATTATTAGAGGTGGATGTTCATACTGAACACATAGGAATACACTGACATACCAAGGTGTGTTTCTGCTTTAAATAATTTTCCTATACACAAAGAACCCCCTAGTACAGCAGTATTATTAGAGGTGGAGGTTCATACTGTACACATAGGAATACACTGACATACCAAGGTGTGCTTCTGCTTTAAGTAATGTTCCTATACACAACGAACCCCCTAGTACAGCAGTATTATTAGAGGTGGAGGTTCATACTGTACACATAGGAATACACTGACATACCAATGTGTGTTTCTGTTTTAAGTAGTGTTCCTATACACAAAGAACCCCCTAGTACAGCAGTATTATTAGAGGTGGAGGTTCATACTGTACACATAGGAATACACTGACATACCAAGGTGTGTTTCTGCTTTAAGTAATGTTCCTATACACAAAGAACCCCCTAGTACAGCAGTATTATTAGAGGTGGAGGTTCATACTGTACACATAGGAATACACTGACATACCAAGGTGTGTTTCTGCTTTAAGTAATGTTCCTGTACACAAAGAACCCCCTAGTACAGCAGTATTATTAGAGGTGGATGTTCATACTGTACACATAGGAATACACTGACATACCAAGGTGTGTTTCTGCTTTAAATAATTTTCCTATACACAAAGAACCCCCTAGTACAGCAGTATTATTAGAGGTGGAGGTTCATACTGTACACATAGGAATACACTGACATACCAAGGTGTGTTTCTGCTTTAAGTAATGTTTCTATACACAAAGAACCCCCTAGTACAGCAGTATTATTAGAGGTGGAGGTTCATACTGTACACATAGGAATACACTGACATACCAAGGTGTGTTTCTGCTTTAAGTAATGTTCCTATACACAAAGAACCCCCTAGTACAGCAGTATTATTAGAGGTGGAGGTTCATACTGTACACATAGGAATACACTGACATACCAAGGTGTGTTTCTGCTTTAAGTAATGTTCCTGTACACAAAGAACCCCCTAGTACAGCAGTATTATTAGAGGTGGATGTTCATACTGTACACATAGGAATACACTGACATACCAAGGTGTGTTTCTGCTTTAAATAATTTTCCTATACACAAAAAAACCCCTAGTACAGCAGTATTATTAGAGGTGGAGGTTCATACTGTACACATAGGAATACACTGACATACCAAGGTGTGCTTCTGCTTTAAGTAATGTTCCTATACACAACGAACCCCCTAGTACAGCAGTATTATTAGAGGTGGAGGTTCATACTGTACACATAGGAATACACTGACAAACCAATGTGTGTTTCTGTTTTAAGTAGTGTTCCAATAAAAAAGAACCCCCTAGTACAGCAGTATTATTAGAGGTGGAGGTTCATACTGTACACATAGGAATACATTGACATACCAAGGTGTGTTTCTGCTTTAAGTAATGTTCCTATACACAAATAACCCCCTAGTACAGCAGTATTATTAGAGGTGGAAGTTCATACTGTACACATAGGAATACACTGACATACCAAGGTGTGTTTCTGCTTTAAGTAATGTTCCTGTACACAAAGAACCCCCTAGTACAGCAGTATTATTAGAGGTGGATGTTCATACTGTACACATAGGAATACACTGACATACCAAGGTGTGTTTCTGCTTTAAATAATTTTCCTATACACAAAGAACCCCCTAGTACAGCAGTATTATTAGAGGTGGAGGTTCATACTGTACACATAGGAATACACTTACATACCAAGGTGTGCTTCTGCTTTAAGTAATGTTCCTATACACAACGAACCCCCTAGTACTGCAGTATTATTAGAGGTGGAGGTTCATACTGTACACATAGGAATACACTGACATACCAAGGTGTGTTTCTGCTTTAAGTAATGTTTCTATACACAAAGAACCCCCTAGTACAGCAGTATTATTAGAGGTGGAGGTTCATACTGTACACATAGGAATACACTGACATACCAAGGTGTGTTTCTGCTTTAAGTAATGTTCCTATACACAAAGAACCCCCTAGTACAGCAGTATTATTAGAGGTGGATGTTCATACTGTACACATAGGAATACACTGACATACCAAGGTGTGTTTCTGCTTTAAATAATTTTCCTATACACAAAGAACCCCCTAGTACAGCAGTATTATTAGAGGTGGAGGTTCATACTGTACACATAGGAATACACTGACATACCAAGGTGTGTTTCTGCTTTAAGTTATGTTCCTATACACAAAGAACCCCCTAGTACAGCAGTATTATTAGAGGTGGAGGTTCATACTGTACACATAGGAATACACTGACATACCAAGGTGTATTTCTGCTTTAAATAATTTTCCTATACACATTGAACCCCCTAGTACAGCAGTATTATTAGAGGTGGAGGTTCATACTGTACACATAGGAACACACTGACATACCAAGGTGTGTTTCTGCTTTAAGTAATGTTCCTATACACAAAGAACCCCCTAGTACAGCAGTATTATGAGAGGTGGAGGTTCATACTGTACACATAGGAATACACTGACATACCAAGGTGTGTTTCTGCTTTAAGTAATGTTCCTATACACAAAGAACCCCCTAGTACAGCAGTATTATTAGAGGTGGAGGTTCATACTGTACACATAGGAATACACTGACATACCAAGCTGTGTTTATGCTTTAAATAATGTTCCTATACACAAAGAACCCCCTAGTACAGCAGTATTATTGAGGTGGAGGTTCATACTGTACACATAGGAATACACTGACATACCAAGGTGTGTTTCTGCTTTAAGTAATGTTCCTATACACAAAGAACCCCCTAGTACAGCAGTATTATTAGAGGTGGAGGTTCATACTGTACACATAGGAATACACTGACATACCAAGGTGTGTTTCTGCTTTAAGTAATGTTCCTATACACAAAGAACCCCCTAGTACAGCAGTATTATTGAGGTGGAGGTTCATACTGTACACATAGGAATACACTGACATACCAAGGTGTGTTTCTGCTTTAAGTAATGTTCCTATACACAAAGAACCCCCTTGTACAGCAGTATTATTAGAGGTGGAGGTTCATACTGTACACATAGGAATACACCGACATACCAAGTGTATTTTGGTTGGAGTAGTTATTGGTCTAGAAAGATGGGATATAACAATTCTACTATGAGGTAGGTATACGGAGAGATAACAAATGTATATTGTCCTATCCAGGAATCAGATGCAGTCTGTCTAATTGTAACAATTATTACACTAAATCAAATGCCAGCTGCTTCTTTCAGGCTCGTTAGGCAATTAACTGTATCAAGCTATTACAGCCAGTGTTTTACTTGTCAGACTCTCTATACTGTGCAGCCATATAGCGGGGGCTATAGAAATGGTGGCTGAAGGTCACATATCATGTTAAACGCAGGAGTAGTAGTTCTAGATGAGTTTGCATTTATCAGTACGTACAGCAGCAGCAGCAGCGCCGTTATTCGCACACTTCACGCGGTATATACATCGTAATACCCATGTCATGGCGCGGGATCTCTTCCAGCCGTCCCGCCTTAGGAGAGGAGCGCAGAAAATGGCATGTTCGTGTTCTGGTTTTTAAACACAGTAGCACAGTGACACAGTAGCACAGTGACACAGTGACATAGTGAGACAGTAGCACAGTAACACAGTGACACAGTGACATAGTGACACAGTCGCACAGTAACACAGTGACATAGTGAGACAGTAGCACAGTGACACAGTGACACAGTGACATAGTGAGACAGTAGCACAGTAACACAGTGACATAGTGAGACAGTAGCACAGTAACACAGTGACACAGTGACATAGTAACACAGTAGCACAGTAACACAGTGACATAGTGAGACAGTAGCACAGTAACACAGTGACACAGTGACATAGTAACACAGTAGCACAGTAACACAGTGACATAGTGACACAGTAGCACAGTAACACAGTGACATAGTGACATAGTTAGACAGTAGCACAGTAGCACAGTGACACAGTGACATAGTGACATAGTGACACAGTAGCACAGTAACACAGTGACATAGTGAGACAGTAGCACAGTGACACAGTGACACAGTGACATAGTGACACAGTAGCACAGTAACACAGTGACATAGTGAGACAGTAGCACAGTGACACAGTGACACAGTGGAATAGTGACACAGTAGCACAGTAACACAGTGACATAGTGACACAGTAGCACAGTAACACAGTGACATAGTGACACAGTAGCACAGTGACACAGTGACACAGTGACATAGTGAGACAGTAGCACAGTGACACAGTGACACAGTGACATAGTGACATAGTGACACAGTGACATAGTGACATAGTGAGACAGTAGCACAGTGACACAGTGACACAGTGACATAGTGACACAGTAGCACAGTAACACAGTGACATAGTGACACAGTAGCACAGTGACACAGTGATACAGTGACATAGTGAGACAGTAGCACAGTGACAGTGACACAGTGACATAGTGACATAGTGACACAGTGACATAGTGAGACAGTAGCACAGTGACACAGTGACACAGTGACATAGTGAGACAGTAGCACAGTGACACAGTGACACAGTGACATAGTGACATTGTGACACAGTGACATAGTGAGACAGTAGCACAGCACTGTACACATTGCAATAAATTCATTTCATTGTAACCAAAGAAACCGAATCCATGAAATTCAAACAAAGCTTCCGCGATAAGCGCGGCCCCCTGGGGCGATAAGCGGGGTCCCTGGGGCGATAAGCGGGGTCCCTGGGGCGATAAGCGGGGTCCCTGGGGCGATAAGCGCGGCCCCCTGGGGCGATAAGCGGGGTCCCTGGGGCGATAAGCGGTGTCCCTGGGGCGATAAGCGCGGGTCCCTGGGGCGATAAGCGCGGCCCCCTGGGGCGATAAGCGGGGTCCCCTGGGGCGATAAGCGGGGTCCCCTGGGGCGATAAGCGGGGTCCCTGGGGCGATAAGCGCGGGTCCCTGGGGCGATAAGCGCGGGTGCCTGGGGAGATGGGCGGCGTTAATGCCGCGTGGAGTACAGCAGCGCACACGAAATCGGCGCCGTGATTTGTTGGGATAATGGCCGCTGCATGTGTAGGAGACATTGTAAACGCTATATATTGCCCACTTTTAGTGACTAGGAGTGGCGTATGGCCAAAGTATTCCTGAGTATACTGATCTAAAACCCTATTGTAGAGAGAAAGAGAGAAATGTCCTAGGATTGTTCCATAGAGAGGGGGTCCCTATAAATAAACTCCTCCTGTAATGTATTGTAGTATGAATATTAATAGCTCAATAGCTTCACTGAATATGGAGACTCCAAAAAACGCCTCAGCAGCTGCTGAGAGGGCTAACGAGTCACTGGCCACGGGCCGCAATGGAGTGTAAGCTCCCTGGGTTAGGTTATTAGGGTCATGATAGGTCAGGAAGTGAGGCTTAGGGTCTTGTGGTAACCCTACATGTCTTTATCCTGCTGCAAAAAAGCAGCTTTCCCTCTAGTATTCCGGCAACATATATTGGGGTCATAGTATTAAGGTTTGGGTAATAGGGTTATTTTATTAGGGTTTGGGTATACGGGTCATGATATCAAGGTTTGGGTAATAGGGTTGGCGTATTAAGGTTTGGGTATTAAAGTCATGACAATAGGGTTTGCGTATTTGGGTCATGATATCAGGGGTGGGGTATTAGGGTTTGGGTAATACGGTCAGGGTCTTCAGGTCATGATATTACGGGCAGTATATGAGGTTTAGGGTCTTGGGGTAACCCTCCATGTCTTTATCTTGCAGCAAGAGGCAGCTTTCTCTCCAGGACAATCTTCAGCACATGCTGTCCCCGCCTCAAATCACCATTGGCCCCGGCGGGCAGCGAAGGCCAGAGGCGCAGCCTCCCCCCCTACAGAGGGGGAAATCCCAGCAGCTGACAGTGCAGGCTGCGCACAAACCCCGACCAAGCAGCGGCAACCTCCTGCAGAGCCCAGAACCAACGTATGGAGCAGCAAGAATGAGGCAGCAATCCGTGGGGAAGGAGGCGGGGGGTCTGAAGCCCACCATAACAAAGCAGGTATATATATATATATATATATGTGGTCAAGTAATGACCCAGGCGCACAGAATAAGGGAGAAAAGAACATAGGGTTACATATAGTGTAGTACGTCACAGATCAGGGGGGACTCGTACTGTATGAGTTTTATGCATATCAGTACATGTGGTACGGGAATCGAGGAGAACGGGCACACAATGACGTAAACGCACCTCCGATCCTTCGTGCAGATACATTTCTAAATTGAGCTTAATATTGCTAAAAGACAGTTTTATGTGCAATAATAAAAGTAACTTGCCAGGTTTCAGCAGAATCGCCCTGCGCGGTCTGGGCTGCAACCACCGACGACAAGAGATGAGCGAATCCGCCCAAATCTACTTCCCGAATTTTCTCACATTTTGGCCCACGTTTCGCGGTGTAAAATCCGCACACAGGTTTGGTCAGTTTTAACCCACGCGGATTCATCACAAAGCGCCATTGGATACAGCCAGTGGTCGGGTTTGTAGCGTCAGTGGATTCAGCAATCAGTTGGCGGATTCTTATCGCCGAGTTCGCGGATTCTATAAATCAGCCCACGGGCCGCGGAATCCGCGCAGAGTTTCGGTAATAGTAATAAAAAATACGCCAAACACGAATCGCCATTTTTGAGATTGATCTGCTGAAATCCATGGACCAAAAGAACCAGCCAATCCGCTGCAGATCCCAATTCGCTTATCTCTACATACGATCACACCACAGATTCAGGTCTCCAACACCTTGTCTCTGTCTGGTGAGGGCAGCATGAAAGGCGTTGGGTGGCGGGTTTCTTCCACTTTGCCAGCTCTGTGATTTTTGATGTGTTCTAGGGAGGCCACGGAATTAACCCTATGCGTTTCACTTTACAGCTTCTAGAGGGTTAAAAAAAAAACCTGAGGTAGCTGTAAAGCTGTAAACCTTGTAAGTTATTTTTATACCTTGGTTTGGTGCCTGTGGTGTACCTTGGTTTGGGGCCTGTGGTATACCTTGGTTTGGGGCCTGTGGTTTACCTTGGTTTGATGCCTGTGGTTTACCTTGGTTTGATGCCTGTGGTATACCTTGGTTTGGGGCCTCTGGTATACCTTGGTTTGGGGCCTGTGGCATACCTTGGTTTGGGGCCTGTGGTATACCTTGGTTTGGGGCCTGTGGTATACCTTGGTTTGATGCCTGTGGTATACCTTGGTTTGAGGCCTGTGATATACCTTGGTTTGGTGCCTGTGGTATACCTTGGTTTGATGCCTGTGGTATACCTTGGTTTGGGGCCTGTGGTATACCTTGGTTTGGGGCCTGTGGTATATCTTGGTTTGGTGCCTGTGCTATACCTTGGTTTGGTGCCTGTGCTATACCTTGGTTTGGGGAATGTGGTATACCTCGGTTTGGTACCTGTGGTTCACCTTGGTTTGATGCCTGTGGTATACCTTGGTTTGGGGCCTGTGGTATATCTCGGTTTGGTACCTGTGGTATACCTTGGTTTGGGGCCTGTGGTATACCTTGGTTTGGGGCTTGTGGTGTACCTTGTTTGGGGCCTGTGGTGTAACTTGGTTTGGGGCCTGTGGTATACCTTGGTTTGGGGCTTGTGGTGTACCTTGGTTTGGGGCCTGTGGTGTACCTTGGTTTGGGGCCTGTGGTATACCTTGGTTTGGTGCCTGTGGTATGCCTTGGTTTGGGGCTTGTGGCGTACCTTGGTTTGGGGCCTGTGGTATACCTTGGTTTGGGGCTTGTGGTGTACCTTGGTTTGGGGCCTGTGGTATACCTTGGTTTGGAGCCTGTGGTATACCTTGGTTTGGGGCCTGTGGTATACCTTGGTTTGGGGCCTGTGGTATACCTTGGTTTGGGGCCTGTGGTATACCTTGGTTTGGCGCCTGTGGTATACCTTGGTTTGGCGCCTGTGGTATACCTCGCTTTGGGGCCTGTGGTATACCTTGGTTTGGGGCCTTTGGTATACCTTGGTTTGGGGCCTGTGGTATACCTTGGTTTGGGGCCTGTGGTATACCTTGGTTTGGGGCCTGTGGTATACCTTGGTTTGGGGCCTGTGGTATACCTTGGTTTGGGGCCTGTGGTGTACCTTGGTTTGGGGCCTGTGGTATACCTTGGTTTGGGGCCTGTGGTATACCTTGGTTTGGGGCCTGTGGTATACCTTGGTTTGGCGCCTGTGGTATACCTTGGTTTGGCGCCTGTGGTATACCTCGCTTTGGGGCCTGTGGTATACCTTGGTTTGGGGCCTTTGGTATACCTTGGTTTGGGGCCTGTTGTATACCTTGGTTTGGTGCCTGTGGTATACCTTGGTTTGGGGCCTGTGGTATACCTTGGTTTGGGGCCTGTGGTATACCTTGGTTTGGGGAATGTGGTATATCTTGGTTGGGCACCTGTGGTGTACCTTGGTTTGGGGCCTGTGGTGTACCTTGGTTTGGGGCCTGTGGTATATCTTGGTTTGGGGCCTGTGGTATACCTTGGTTTGGGGAATGTGGTATATCTTGGTTGGGCACCTGTGGTGTACCTTGGTTTGGGGCCTGTGGTATACCTCGGTTTGGGGCCTGTGGTATACCTTGGTTTGGGGAATGTGGTATATCTTGGTTGGGCACCTGTGGTGTACCTTGGTTTGGGGCCTGTGGTGTACCTTGGTTTGGGGCCTGTGGTATACCTTGGTTTGGGGCCTGTGGTATACCTTGATTTGGGGCTTGTGGTGTACCTTGGTTTGGGGCCTGTGGTATATCTTGGTTTGGGGCCTGTGGTATACCTTGGTTTGGGGCCTGTGGTTTACCTTGGTTTGGGGCCTGTGGTATACCTTGGTTTGGGGCCTGTGGTATACCTTGGTTTGGGGCCTGTGGTGTACCTCGGTTTGGGGCCTGTGGTGTACCTCGTTTGGGGCCTGTGGTATACCTTGGTTTGGGGCCTGTGGTATACCTTGGTTTGGGGCCTGTTGTATACCTTGGTTTGGGGCCTCTGATATACCTTGGTTTGGGACCTGTGGTATACCTTGGTTACAAGAAGCATCAAACGGTTCATCTTATTTCTATCACAGGCTTCTGTAATAATAGATATTATATAATAATAATAATAATAGATATTATATAATAATAATAGATATTATATAATAATAATAATAGATATATAATAATAATAGATATTATATAATAATAGATATTATATAATAATAATAGATATTATATAATAATAGATATTATATAATAATAATAATAGATATTATATAATAATAATAGATATTATATAATAATAATAATAATAATAATAATAATAATAATAATAATAATAATAATAATAATACTAATAATAATAATAATAATAATAGATATTATATAATAATAATAGATATTATATAATAATAGATATTATATAATAATAATAGATATTATATAAGAATAATGGATATTATATAATAATAATGGATATTATATAATAATAATAGATATTATATAATTATATAATAGATATTATATAATAATAGATATTATATAATAATAATAATAGATATTATATAATAATAATAGATATTATATAATAATAATAGATATTATATAATAATAATAGATATTATATAATAATAATAGATATTACAGAAGCCTAGGCTAGAAATATTGTTGCGATGCAGGTTACTTAACGCGACTGTTAATAATGTGTTAATTACCCTGCGCCTCACCCAGTAAATTACTACCACAATGTTACTGAATACCAACTGAAAGTGACGCTAATAACGCCCGTAATACTTTGTCCAGGTGCGATATCACCGCCACTTTCATGGAGTTTGTGGTGTCTGGTGCCTGACGTCTCTTTGTCTCTCCCCAGCACTCTCACGCACAGTCCACGTTGAACCCAGTTACTCCGGCCTCAGAACGCACGGTTGCCTGGGTCTCTAACATGCCGCACCTCTCCGCGGATATCGAGAGTTCTCACATAGAGCGAGAGGAGTACAAGCTGAAGGAGTACTCTAAGTCCATGGACGAGAGCCGCCTGGAGAGGGTAAGGGGACCTCTCTAGTATTCTGTTTCTGTCTCTTTTCGGTATTACACATCTTGTCTCTTTGCCGCCCTCTCTCTCCCTGCTCCTCCCTATCTCTGTTCCTCCCTCCCCTTTTCTCAACCACTCTCCCCCTCTCTTCCTCTATTTCCTTCACCCCCTCCCCATCATTCTCCCTCTCTCTCTCTCTCTCTCTCTCTCTCTCTCTCTCTCTCTCTCTCTCTCTCTCTCTCTCTCTCTCTCTCTCTCTCTCTCTCTCTTCCCTCCTCTCTCACTTCCTCTCCATCTCTATCTCTCTTTCTCTCTTCCACCTCTCCTTCCCTCCCTCTCTCACACTTCATCCCTCTCTCTCTCTTCCTCTCCCCCTCTCTTCCTCTATTTCCTTCACCCTCTCCCCATCATTCTCCCTCTCTCTCTCCTTCCCTCCCTCTCTCTTCCTCTCCATCTCTATCTCTCTTTCTCTCTTCCACCTCTCCTTCCCTCCCTCTCTCACCCTTCATCCCCCTCTCTCTCTTCCTCTCCATCTCTCTCCCTCTCTCTCCCTCCCCATCTCTCCCTCTCTCTCCCTCCCCATCTATCCCTCTCTCTCCCTCTCCGACTCTCTCTTCCTCTCCATCTCTCTTCCACCTCTCCTTCCCTCCCTGTCTCACCCTTCATCCCTCCCTCTCTCTCCTTTCCTCCCTCTCTCTTCCTCTCCATCTCTATCTCTCTTCCACCTCTCCTTCCCTCCCTCTCTCACCCTTCATCCCTCTCTCTCTTCCTCTCTATCTCTCTCCCTCTATTTCCCTCCCCATCTCTCCCTCACTCTCCCTCCCCATCTCTCTCCCTTCCTCTCCATCTCTCTTCCTCTATTTCCCTCCCCATCCCTCCCTCTCTCTTCCTCTCCATCACTCTCCCTCTATTTCCCTCCCCTTCCCTCCCTCTCTCTTCCTCTCCATCACTCTCCCTCTATTTCCCTCCCCTTCCCTCCCTCTCTCTTCCTCTCCATCACTCTCCCTCTATTTCCCTCCCCATCCCTCTCTCTCTCTTCCTCTCCATCTCTCTCCCTCTATTTCCCTCCCCATCTCTCCCTCTCTCTCCCTCCCCATCTCTCCCTCTCTCTCTCTCTCTGACTCTCTCTCTCTCACCTCTTCCTCTCCATCTCTCTTCCACCCCTACTTCCCTCCCTGTCTCACCCTTCATCCCTCTCTCTCTTCCTCTCCATCTCTCTCCCTCTATTTCCCTCCCCATCTCCCCCTCTCTCTCCCTCCCCATCTTTCCCTCTCTCTCCCTCTCCGACTCTCTCTCTCTCTCTCTTCCTCTCCATCTTTCTCCCTCTATTTCCCTCCCCATCTCTCCCTCTCTCTCCCTCCCCATCCCTCCCTCTCTCTCCCTCTCCGACTCTCTCTCTCTCTCTGCCTCCCCCAGGTGAAGGAGTACGAGGAGGAGATTTACACCCTGAAGGAAAGACTGTTGATGTCAAATCGGAAGCTGGAGGAATACGAGCGGCGTCTCTACTCCCAGGAGGAGCAAACCAGCAAAATGCTGCAGCAATACCAGGTGCGCCTGGACCAGAGTGAGAAGCGCCTGCGGCAGCAGCAGGCGGAGAAGGACACGCAGATCAAGAGCATCATAAACAGGTTAGAAATGGTAAATACTCTATTACTTACTTCTGGGGACCGGGGGTGGAGGGAGAGGTAACCCTGAAAAAATGTGATACCCTGACAGCCTGTAACCCTAGTATATAACCAACCCTATAACCCTAACCCTGACACACTGTGTTATCCTGACCGCCTGTAACCCTAGTATATAACCAACCCTATAACCCTAACCCTGACACACTGTGTTACCCTGACAGCCTGTAACCCTAGTATATAACCAACCCTATAACCCTAACCCTGACACACTGTGTTACCCTGACAGCCTGTAACCCGCGTATATAACCAACCCTATAACCCTAACCCTGACACACTGTGTTACCCTGACAGCCTGTAACCCGCGTATATAACCAACCCTATAACCCTAACCCTGACACACTGTGTTACCCTGACAGCCTGTAACCCGCGTATATAACCAACCCTATAACCCTAACCCTGACACACTGTGTTACCCTGACAGCCTGTAACCCGCGTATATAACCAACCCTATAACCCTAACCCTGACACACTGTGTTACCCTGACAGCCTGTAACCCTAGTATATAACTAACCCTATAACCCTAACCCTGACACACTGTGATACCCTGACAGCCTGTAACCCTAATATATAACCAACCCTATAACCCTAACCCTGACACACTGTGTTACCCTGACAGCCTGTAACCCGCGTATATAACCAACCCTATAACCCTAACCCTGACACACTGTGATACCCTGACCGCCTGTAACCCTAGTATATAACCAACCCTATAACCCTAACCCTGACACACTGTGATACCCTGACAGCCTGTAACCCGCGTATATAACCAACCCTATAACCCTAACCCTGACACACTGTGATACCCTGACCGCCTGTAACCCTAGTATATAACCAACCCTATAACCCTAACCCTGACACACTGTGATACCCTGACAGCCTGTATCCCTAGTATATAACCAACCCTGTAACCCTACCCCTGACACACTGTGTTACCCTGACAGCCTGTAACCCGTGTATATAACCAACCCTATAACCCTAACCCTGACACACTGTGTTACCCTGACCGCCTGTAACCCGCGTATATAACCAACCCTATAACCCTAACCCTGACACACTGTGTTACCCTGACCGCCTGTAACCCTAGTATATAACCAACCCTATAACCCTAACCCTGACACACTGTGTTACCCTGACAGCCTGTAACCCGCGTATATAACCAACCCTATAACCCTAACCCTGACACACTGTCTTACCCTGACAGCCTGTAACCCTAGTATATAACCAACCCTATAACCCTAACCCTGACACACAGTGTTACCCTGACAGCCTGTATCCCTAGTATATAACCAACCCTGTAACCCTACCCCTGACACACTGTGTTACCCTGACAGCCTGTAACCCGCGTATATAACCAACCCTATAACCCTAACCCTGACACACTGTGTTACCCTGACCGCCTGTAACCCGCGTATATAACCAACCCTATAACCCTAACCCTGACACACTGTGTTACCCTGACAGCCTGTAACCCTAGTATATAACCAACCCTATAACCCTAACCCTGACACACTGTGTTACCCTGACAGCCTGTAACCCGCGTATATAACCAACCCTATAACCCTAACCCTGACACACTGTGTTACCCTGACAGCCTGTAACCCGCGTATATAACCAACCCTATAACCCTAACCCTGACACACTGTGTTACCCTGACAGCCTGTAACCCGCGTAAATAACCAACCCTATAACCCTAACCCTGACACACTGTGTTACCCTGACAGCCTGTAACCCGCGTATATAACCAACCCTATAACCCTAACCCTGACACACTGTGTTACCCTGACAGCCTGTAACCCTAGTATATAACTAACCCTATAACCCTAACCCTGACACACTGTGATACCCTGACAGCCTGTAACCCTAATATATAACCAACCCTATAACCCTAACCCTGACACACTGTGTTACCCTGACAGCCTGTAACCCGCGTATATAACCAACCCTATAACCCTAACCCTGACACACTGTGATACCCTGACCGCCTGTAACCCTAGTATATAACCAACCCTATAACCCTAACCCTGACACACTGTGTTACCCTGACAGCCTGTATCCCTAGTATATAACCAACCCTGTAACCCTACCCCTGACACACTGTGTTACCCTGACAGCCTGTAACCCGCGTATATAACCAACCCTATAACCCTAACCCTGACACACTGTGTTACCCTGACCGCCTGTAACCCGCGTATATAACCAACCCTATAACCCTAACCCTGACACACTGTGTTACCCTGACCGCCTGTAACCCTAGTATATAACCAACCCTATAACCCTAACCCTGACACACTGTGTTACCCTGACAGCCTGTAACCCGCGTATATAACCAACCCTATAACCCTAACCCTGACACACTGTCTTACCCTGACAGCCTGTAACCCTAGTATATAACCAACCCTATAACCCTAACCCTGACACACAGTGTTACCCTGACAGCCTGTATCCCTAGTATATAACCAACCCTGTAACCCTACCCCTGACACACTGTGTTACCCTGACAGCCTGTAACCCGCGTATATAACCAACCCTATAACCCTAACCCTGACACACTGTGTTACCCTGACCGCCTGTAACCCGCGTATATAACCAACCCTATAACCCTAACCCTGACACACTGTGATACCCTAACAGCCTGTAACCCTAGTGTATCACCAACCCTTTAACCCTAACCCTGACACACTGTGTTACCCTGACAGCCTGTAACACTAGTATATAACCAACCCTATAACCCTACCCCTGACACACTGTGTTACCCTGACCGCCTGTAACCCGCGTATATAACCAACCCTATAACCCTACCCCTGACACACTGTGTTACCCTGACAGCCTGTAACCCTAGTATATAACCAACCCTATAACCCTAACCCTGACACACTGTGTTACCCTGACCGCCTGTAACCCGCGTATATAACCAACCCTATAACCCTAACCCTGACACACTGTGTTACCCTGACAGTCTGTAACCCTAGTATATAACCAACCCTATAACCCTAACCCTGACACACTGTGTTACCCTGACCGCCTGTAACCCGCGTATATAACCAACCCTATAACCCTAACCCTGACACACTGTGTTACCCTGACAGCCTGTAACCCTAATATATAACCAACCCTATAACCCTAACCCTGACACACTGTGTTACCCTGACAGCCTGTAACCCTAGTATATAACCAACCCTATAACCCTAACCCTGACACACTGTGATACCCTGACAGCCTGTAACACTAGTATATAACCAACCCTATAACCCTATACCTGACACACTGTGATACCCTGACAGCCTGTAACCCTATTATATAACCAACCCTTTAACCCTACCCCTGACACACTGTGTTATCATGACAGCCTGTAACCCTAGTATATAACCAACCCTATAACCCTAACCCTGATGCACTGTGTTACCCTTACAGCCTGTAACCCTAGTATATAACCAACCCTATAACCCTAACCCTGACACACTGTGTTACCCTGACAGCCTGTAACCCTAGTATATAACCAACCCTATAACCCTAACCCTGACACACTGTGATACCCTGACAGCATGTAACCCTAGTATATAACCAACCCTATAACCCTAACCCTGACACATTGTGATACCCTGACAGCCTGTAACCCTAGTATATAACCAACCCTATAACCCTAACCCTGACACACTGTGTTACCCTGACAGCCTGTAACCCTAGTATATAACCAACCCTATAACCCTAACCCTGACACACTGTGTTACCCTGACAGCCTGTAACCCTAGTATATAACCAACCCTATAACCCTAACCCTGACACGCTGTGTTACCCTGACAGCCTGTAACCCTAGTATATAACCAACCCTATAACCCTACCCCTGACACACTGTGTTACCCTGACAGCCTGTAACCCTAGTATATAACCAACCCTATAACCCTAACCCTGACACACTGTGTTACCCTGAAAACCTGTAACCCTAGTATATAACAACCCTATAACCCTAACCCTGACACACTGTGATACCCTGACAGCCTGTAACCCTAGTATATAACCAACCTTATAACCCTAACCCTGACACACCGTGTTACCCTGACCACATGTAACCCTAGTATATAACAAACCCTATAACCCTAACCCTGACACACTGTGTTACCCTGACAGCCTGTAACCCTAGTATATAACCAACCCTATAACCCTAACCCTGACACATTGTGATACCCTGACAGCCTGTAACCCTAGTATATAACCAACCCTATAACCCTAACCCTGACACACTGTGTTACCCTGACAGCCTGTAACCCTAGTATATAACCAACCCTATAACCCTAACCCTGACACACTGTGTTACCCTGACAGCCTGTAACCCTAGTATATAACCAACCCTATAACCCTAACCCTGACACGCTGTGTTACCCTGACAGCCTGTAACCCTAGTATATAACCAACCCTATAACCCTACCCCTGACACACTGTGTTACCCTGACAGCCTGTAACCCTAGTATATAACCAACCCTATAACCCTAACCCTGACACACTGTGTTACCCTGAAAACCTGTAACCCTAGTATATAACAACCCTATAACCCTAACCCTGACACACTGTGATACCCTGACAGCCTGTAACCCTAGTATATAACCAACCCTATAACCCTAACCCTGACACACCGTGTTACCCTGACCACATGTAACCCTAGTATATAACAAACCCTATAACCCTAACCCTGACACACTGTGTTACCCTGACAGCCTGTAACCCTAGTATATAACCAACCCTATAACCCTAACCCTGACACACTGTGTTACCCTGACCGCCTGTAAGCCTAGTATATAACCAACCCTATAACCCTAACCCTGACACACTGTGTTACCTTGACCGCCTGTAACCCTAGTATATAACCAACCCTATAACCCTAACCCTGACACACTGTGATACCCTGACAGCCTGTAACCCTAGTATATAACCAACCCTATAACCCTACCCCTGACACACTGTGTTACCCTGACAGCCTGTAACCCTAGTATATAACCAACCCTATAACCCTAACCCTGACACACTGTGTTACCCTGACAGCCTGTAACCCTAGTATATAACCAACCCTATAACCCTAACCCTGACACGCTGTGTTACCCTGACAGCCTGTAACCCTAGTATATAACCAACCCTATAACCCTACCCCTGACACACTGTGTTACCCTGACAGCCTGTAACCCTAGTATATAACCAACCCTATAACCCTAACCCTGACACACTGTGTTACCCTGAAAACCTGTAACCCTAGTATATAACAACCCTATAACCCTAACCCTGACACACTGTGATACCCTGACAGCCTGTAACCCTAGTATATAACCAACCCTATAACCCTAACCCTGACACACTGTGTTACCCTGACCGCCTGTAAGCCTAGTATCTAACCAACCCTATAACCCTAACCCTGACACACTGTGTTACCTTGACCGCCTGTAACCCTAGTATATAACCAACCCTATAACCCTAACCCTGACACACTGTGATACCCTGACAGCCTGTAACCCTAGTATATAACCAACCCTATAACCCTACCCCTGACACACTGTGTTACCCTGACAGCCTGTAACCCTAGTATATAACCAACCCTATAACCCTAACCCTGACGAACGGTGTTACCCTTACAGCCTGTAACCCTAGTATATAACCAACCCTATAACCCTACCCCTGACACACTGTGATACCCTGACAGCCTGAAACCCTAGTATATAACCAACCCTATAACCCTAACCCTGACACACTGTGATACCCTGACAGCCTGTAACCCTAGTATATAACCAACCCTATAACCCTAATACTGACACACTGTGATACCCTGACAGCCTGTAACCCTAGTATATAACCAACCCTAAAACCCTAACCCTGACACACTGTGATACCCTGACCGCCTGTAACCCTAGTATATTACCAACCCTATAACCCTTACCCTGACACACTGTGTTACCCTGACCGCCTGTAACCCTAATATATAACCAACCCTATAACCCTATCCCTGACACACTGTGTTACCCTGACAGCCTGTAACCCTAGTGTATAACCAACCCTATAACCCTAACCCTGACACACTGTGTTACCCTGACCGCCTGTAACCCTAGTATATAACCAACCCTATAACCCTAACCCTGACACACTGTGTTACCCTGACAGCCTGTAACCCTAGTATATAACCAACCCTATAACCTTAACCCTGACACACTGTGTTACCCTGACAGCCTGTAACCCTAGTATATAACCAACCCTATAACCCTAACC
This sequence comes from Ascaphus truei, assembly GCF_040206685.1. Classification (NCBI taxonomy): domain Eukaryota; kingdom Metazoa; phylum Chordata; class Amphibia; order Anura; family Ascaphidae; genus Ascaphus; species Ascaphus truei. Next base: position 365,926 of record NW_027453860.1, on the reverse strand, counting down.
CTGACACACTGTGTTTCCCTGAGAGCCTGCAACCCTAGTATATAACCAACCCTATAACCCTAACCCTGACACACTGTGTTACCCTGACCGCCTGTAACCCTAGTATATAACCAACCCTATAACCCTAACCCTGACACACTGTGTTACCCTGACAGCCTGTAACCCTAGTATATAACCAACCCTATAACCCTAACCCTGACACACTGTGATACCCTGACCGCCTGTAACCCTAGTATATAACCAACCCTATAACCCTAACCCTGACACACTGTGATACCCTGACAGCCTGTAACCCGCGTATATAACCAACCCTATAACCCTAACCCTGACACACTGTGTTACCCTGACAGCCTGTAACCCTAGTATATAACCAACCCTATAACCCTAACACTGACACACTGTGTTACCCTTACCGCCTGTAACCCTTGGTTATAACCAACCCTATAACCTTAACCCTGACACACTGTGATACCCTGACCGCCTGTAACCCTAGTATATAACCAACCCTATAACCCTAACCCTGACACACTGTGTTACCCTGACAGCCTGTAACCCTAGTATATAACCAACCCTATAACCCTAACCCTGACACACTGTGTTACCCTGACAGCCTGTAACCCTAGTATATAACCAACCCTATAACCCTAACCCTGACACACTGTGTTACCCTGACAGCCTGTAACCCTAGTATATAACCAACCCTATAACCCTAAACCTGACACACTGTGATACCCTGACAGCCTGTAACCCTAATATATAACAACCCTATAACCCTAACCCTGACACACTGTGTTACCCTGACAGCCTGTAACCCTAGTATATAACCAACCCTATAACCCTAACCCTGACACACTGTGTTACCCTGACAGCCTGTAACCCTAGTATATAACCAACCCTTTAACCCTAAACCTGACACACTGTGTTACCCTGACCGCCTGTAACCCTAGTATATAACCAACCCTATAACCCTAACCCTGACACACTGTGTTACCCTGACAGCCTGTAACCCGCGTATATAACCAACCCTATAACCCTAAACCTGACACACTGTGTTACCCTGACAGCCTGTAACCCGCGTATATAACCAACCCTATAACCCTAACCCTAACACACTGGGTTACCCTGACAGCCTGTAACCCTAGTATATAACCAAACCTATAATGCTAAACCTGACGCACTGTGTTACCATGACAGCCTGTAACCCTAGTATATAACCAACCCTATAACCCTACCCCTGACACACTGTGATACCCTGACAGCCTGTAACCCTAGTATATAACCAACCCTATAACCCTAACCCTGACACACTGTGTTACCCTGACAGCCTGTAACCCTAGTATATAACCAACCCTATAACCCTAACACTGACACACTGTGTTACCCTTACCGCCTGTAACCCTAGTATATAACCAACCCTATAACCTTAACCCTGACACACTGTGATACCCTGACCGCCTGTAACCCTAGTATATAACCAACCCTATAATCCTAACCCTGACACACTGTGTTACCCTGACAGCCTGTAACCCTAGTATATAACCAACCCTATAACCCTAACACACTGTGTTACCCTGACAGCCTGTAACCCTAGTATATAACCAACCCTATAACCCTAACCCTGACACACTGTGTTACCCTGACAGCCTGTAACCCTAGTATATAACCAACCCTGTAACCCTAAACCTGACACACTGTGATACCCTGACAGCCTGTAACCCTAATATATAACAACCCTATAACCCTAACCCTGACACACTTTGTTACCCTGACAGCCTGTAACCCTAATATATAACCAACCCTATAACCCTAACCCTGACACACTGTGTTACCCTGACAGCCTGTAACCCTAGTATATAACCAACCCTATAACCCTAAACCTGACACACTGTGTTACCCTGACCGCCTGTAACCCTAGTATATAACCAACCCTATAACCCTAACCCTGACACACTGTGTTACCCTGACAGCCTGTAACCCGCGTATATAACCAACCCTATAACCCTAAACCTGACACACTGTGTTACCCTGACAGCCTGTAACCCGCGTATATAACCAACCCTATAACCCTAACCCTAACACACTGGGTTACCCTGACAGCCTGTAACCCTAGTATATAACCAAACCTATAATGCTAAACCTGACGCACTGTGTTACCGTGACAGCCTGTAACCCTAGTATATAACCAACCCTAACCCTGACACACTGTGATACCCTGACAGCCTGTAACCCTAGTATATAACCAACCCTAACCCTGGCACACTGTGTTACCCTGACCGCCTGTAACCCTAGTATGTAACTGTGGGTGGCCGCTCACAGAGGTATGCAAGGGAGACTCGGTATTGTGAAATTCAATAAGCCTTTTATTGCGCCTTTTTCCTTAACATCAGGAAACCATCCAAACAAGGGGTAAACAAAGCTTCTATTCACTTGGGAGTATTTCTAATGAAATACTATGCAGTTCACAACTCCTTTAGATAAGCATGTCTCCCATCCCCAAACATATAGCATGAGATGAACAGATATAAAAAGTCTTGTATATGAAAGTCTTATCTGTTTGTAGTGGTTTGGAGTTAAAATCTTCTCTGTCCCTGGTTCAGCTCCCTTTTCCTCAGGGTGTGTCAGCATTCAGGTTTAGAAGTTTTCCCTGTGTCTTGAAAGCAGCTTTTCTGTGTCTTCTGGCAGGGCTCAAGACAAGTTGTGAGAGTCAAAGACAATCTCTGCTCTGTGTCCAAGTTCAGCTCAGGTATGAGCTAAGGAGTCTCCCTTCCTGTCTCAAAAGACAGGCTTTTGTAAGCAATCTAATCAGGCAGGTGGTGTTTGTTAATTGACTACCAACAGTTAACCACCACACTGCTGGATTAGAGGCACATCACTTGAACAGGGATAACTCCCCTGTTACATACCTCCCCTGTTTGTGAGAAGCTCGGGCTTGCCACGACCAAAGCCCATCCTTGCACTCTCATTCTAGATATCTCTGTGACTTGAATGAGAGTGGATGGAGGAAGAGAACCCTCAGTCCTGCTGGCATTGGAGCCCTTTCTCCAGTTTATTCGTGTCTCCTCCTGAAGGTGCTTGAGATCAGCACCCCTCAGTCGCTCGAGGAGGACTTTTTCTAAGTATAGTCTTTTTGCTACGTGCGCGGTTATGAGATTTCCCTCGCGTCGGGTGCTCGTCTTATTGTAGGCATACTGTATGGCAGCAGTTACAGAGCATTTAAAAACGGCCCTTTGAGTTTTCCGCTCTTGAAGCTGTCTCTCTGCCCTTTTGCCACTCAATGGGGTTGCTAGTTCAGCCTCTTTGGGGTTAAGTTGCAATTCCACACCCACTGCCAGAAAATGTCCCATCTTTTCAGCTTCATCAGCTAAGGATTCTTCTGGTTTTATTCAGCACGTGTACCTTCTTTTGTTGCCTGTTGGGTGGCTGAAGGTTTTGCTAGTGCTTGTTTAGGTGGTTCAAATTTTGCAACCTTGTCTTTCAGATGAGTGGTATTCCCAGCTCTCACTGTACCCTTGTCTTCATGGGTTTTTGAGGCTGTGGGATACTGACGCTTAGTCAGGGTCAATACTTGTCCTTGTAGGACTGTAATCTCATCCGCGAGAGATCCCTATTTTTTGAGTGCGTCTTGCAAGTCTCTTCTCAGGTAATTTATCTGCATGCTTTGCTTTCTCTAAGCTTGCTTCCACATATTTATTGCATTGTGAAGCACTATGATTTTTTTTGCTCGGGCCACAGTTACTTGTTTTAGTTTCTGGACCTTCTAGTGCTCCCTTTTGTGCCGGGTCACCTGGGTTCTAAGCTTGGCCTCTAGCGATGCTTTGGTGATGCTCAGGGTAGCCTTCAGTTTCTCATGCTGCTTTGCGGGGACATACTGGGTCATCAGACGTTCCTGCAGCACTTGAATGTCTTTAACAGCCTGCAGATTGTCTTCCTGCAGAGTTCGCTGCTTCTCCTCGGCCTTCTCGAGGTGCGTACGCAGACCTTGCAGTTGGTTCTGCAGTCGGTGCTCTGCTTCAAACTTCTCACCTTCCAAAAGTCTATTTATTTCCTTAAGCTCGTGCAGCTTTTCCTTCTTTTCCTTGACTTCGTCAGTCAACTGAAAATTTTCTTCTTTCAGTTTTAAGTTTTCTCTTTTTAATCTTGAATTTTCTCCTTTTTCAGTCTCTGTACTATTCAGGGCCTCTTTGCAGTACTATTCAGGGCCTCTTTGCAGTCCTCCTTCCATTTACGCACATCTGCTTTGAGAATGACAGTCTCCTGGCGTGAGACTTCCTTCTCTAGGTTGAGGGTCTGAAGCTCCTTCTGAGAGACTTTGAGATCTGTATCAAGATTGACAATAGTTTCTTTAGATATGTCCAGCTCCTCAGTGAGACTGTGTAGTTCTTTTCTGGAAACTTCCAGATCTGTGCGGCAGATGTTGGTCTCATGATGTGAGGCATCCAGTGCTCTGCGGAGTGTCTGAAACTCTTTCTGAGATACGTCCACCTCTGTCCGGACATTGTTGACCTCCTGTTGTGAGGCATTCATCTCTACGCGAAGAGTGTGAACCTCTTGCTGAAAGACTGTCATCTGCTTTAGTGCCTCCTCATACTTCCGCTTCAGCTTAGTCATCATTTTATCAGATTGGCTCTGCTTTTCATCCATGGCGGAAATAGTAGCATTTGCAGTATCTAGCTCAGTCTTGAGATCGTCCAATTCTGTCCTGGCTGCAGAGTACATTGCGAGCACATGTTCCTGTAGCTTCACGTTATTTTTCAGTAGCTCCACGTAACCATCTTTCTTTTGTTTTAATTGTTCACGGAGTATATCACAGTCACGCCTGGCATTTTTCAGGGCATCCTCAGGGCTGGTCAAGGGATCGACACTCACTGGTTCTGGCTCCTCTTCCCTGAGATGGTTGGTTGAGGGTTCCTCCCTGTTGGCACCGGACAGACACTTCTTTGGGGTACACGACTTCTGCCTTGGGCCCTCTGGATATTCGGTTAACCGCGGGACGAATTCTCCATTTTCTCTAAGCTGCAGGGCAACTCGGCCCCCCTTTTCCTCCACAGGATCTGCGGACGTGTCTGTTCCTTCCACGGTAAGTGAAGAACCGCTTTTCTTTTTCCGCCTTTTTGATTTGGATGACACCGTCCCTTCAGGGATACTGGGGTCTCCATCTTCATTTGAAATTTTAGCAGCGTCACTGGATCCACCCAGCTTTTCTTGCAACTGTAATAGCTGACGGAAATATTCGGTGATCCACTGCTCCCGCCCTTTCTCCTGCTGATCATATTCGTCATCAAAGGGAGTGGTCTTTTCGGTTCGTGCCGAGTTCAGGCACCCCCACCATTCTTGGGGTGTTTTGTGGGTGTGACTCAGTTTGGGTTCCCCGTAAGAGATGTCTTCCTCTTTATTGGACTGGAAGGGCCACTCTTCCGTGGGGTAAGGTTCATTACAGGAATGCTGCATCTTGTCCTCCATTTTTAGGCTATCAGGTGTAATTTTCTTACTGACCTCAGGAGGCGCTATTGCAGCTGTTGCCACTGTATTTGCTAGATCCCCCAATTGTGGTAGTCCTACAGGTGGGCATATTGTGCTTGTAGAGGTCGTAGCTCTCACAGGCATCTCTGTAGACTTTTTCTTTCTTGGGTAAGTTTTACAATATCAGCAGTACTGTGCATGCATTTTCTCTTATCAGGTATACAAGATGTGCAGTTGCTAGTTAAAAACGTCTATTTGCTTTACACCATTTACTTGCTAGGTTTAATCTCTCATTAGGTATGCTGGATGTGTAGTTGCTAGGTAAAAACGTCTATTTGCTCCCAAGATACATAGGCAAACTTTTTTACTTGCAGAAAAAAAACATTCTTTGCAGTGGAATATTTCTTTCGCTCCCGGCAGGGTAACTCAACACTCAGCAATTGGCTTTGGAATACCTTTTACACAGTTCAGCAATCCCTTTTTCCCCTGTAGGGCAATTTTACACTCAGCATTTGTTTGCTAAAAATTCCCCTGCTTCAGCACAGTCTTACATCAATTTTCACACTTTTCTGCATATACTCCATTCACAGCTGGTAGTCCTATGCGGTGTGGCAACCTTTATTTGCAAAATCAGTACCGCTCGTGGATCACCATCTGTATTCACTGCTTCAGCGAAACTTTTGAAAACAACAAACACCTATCCCTTTTTAAGGGCTGACTCACTTCTTGAACCCTGACTATGGCTAGAAGGCAAAACCCCTATTTCAATGACCATATTACACTTTCTGATAGGCAATTTAAAGGTTTACCTGCTTCAGCAGTCTCTCTCTCTCCTCTTGGGATTGGGGAAAAGAGTCCATCTGTGGTTTTGTAAGTTTCAGTGCAGTGATTTCCTGCCTGGGTGTGTCGCTTTAACTCTGGTCTCTGCTGCATGAGATTTTTTTTTTTTTTTTTGTAAAGTTGCTCAGATTGTTTGTAGGCAAAAAGCATTAAAAAAAATTCATAGAACAAATCTCCGGTCCTTTCTAACTTCAAAGACCACCTCTTGTCCCACTTCGGACACCATATCTGGGCGGACGCTCACAGAGGTATGCAAGGGAGACTCGTTATTGTGAAATTCAATAAGCCTTTTATTGCGCCTGTTTCTTTAACATCAGGAAACCATCCAAACAAGGGGTAAACAAAGCTTCTATTCACTTGGGAGTATTTCTAGTGAAATACTATGCAGTTCACAACTCCCTTAGATAAGCATGTCTCCCATCCCCAAACATATAGCATGAGATGAACAGATATAAAAAGTCTTGTATATGAAAGTCTTATCTGTTTGTAGTGGTTTGGAGGGAAAATCTTCTCTGCCCCTGGTTCAGCTCCCTTTCTCTCAGGGTGTATCAGCATTCAGGTTTAGAAGTTTTCCCTGTGTCTTGAAAGCAGCTTTGCTGTGTCTTCTGGCAAGGCTCAAGACAAGTTGTGAGAGTCAAAGACAATCTCTGCTCTGTCTCCAAGTTCAGCTCAGATATGAGCTAAGGAGTCTCACTTCCTGTCTCAAACGACCGGCTTTTCTAAGCCATCTAATCAGGCAGGTGGTGTTTGTTAATTGACTACTAGCAGTTAACCACCACACTGCTGGATTAGAGGTACATTACCTGAACAGGGATAACTCCCCTGTTACAGTGGGTGAGAGGCGTATTCTCCCAGCCCTGCAGATATGGACTGGGAGAGTGAGTTATCCCTTACACAGGGATAGGTGGGTAAGGGGCGTATCCTCCCAGCCCTGCAGATAGGGACTGGGAGAGTGAGTTAGCCCTTACAAAGGGATAAGCTGCTCATCTCTATTTTAAATCTCTCTCCTGGCTTCCCATCAAGTTTTGGATCACCCACAAAGTTCTCCTAACCTTTTTAAGGCTCTCCATTCATTTGCTCCTTCCATCTCGCTTTGCCCCTGCTTATCTCCTGCGATCTACCCATAACTGTCTCTTCTCTACCCCTTTCACCTCTACTGCTCTCTCTCTCTCTCTCTCTCTCTCTCTCTCACACACTCTAACTTTACACCTTTTCCCTCACTGCCCCTTACCTGTGGGACTCCCTCACACTCAGTATACACCCAGCACCTTCTCTCCCTCACTGCCCCTTACCTGTGGGACTCCCTCACACTCAGTATACACCCAGCACCTTCTCTCCCTCACTGCGCCTTACCTGTGGGACTCCCTCACACTCAGTATACACCCAGCATCTTCTCTCCCTCACTGCCCCTTACCTGTGGGACTCCCTCACACTCAGTATACACCCAGCACCTTCTCTCCCTAACTGCCCCTTACCTGTGGGACTCCCTCACACTCAATATATGCCAAGCACCTTCTCTCCCTCACTGCCCCTTACCTGTGGGACTCCCTCACACTCAGTATACACCCAGCACCTTCTCTCCCTCACTGCCCCTTACCTGTGGGACTCCCTCACACTCAGTATACACCCAGCACCTTCTCTCCCTCACTGCCCCTTACCTGTGGGACTCCCTTACACCCAGCACCTTCTCTCTCCTCACTGCCCCTTACCTGTGGGACTCCCTCACACTCAGTATATGCCACTCCCCACCTTTAAGTCAAACCTTTAAACTCACCTTTAAAAGAAGCATCCCAACAGCCGGCACTCATGGTTAATGTCCCACACTCAGTCACTCCTACCAGCCATTGTGGCCAAGCACTGCCATCTACTGCACTTATTCCCTCATCTGCTGTCTCTGTAACTCTCCCAACATACCACTTAGATTATAAGCTCTTCGGGGCAGGGATTTCCTTTCCTATTGGCTGATTTTGTTGCGCTTATTGTATTAGCGTTATTTCCTGTACTGTATTGTCTCTTTGTAATGTGCTGAGTACACTGTCAACAATATATAAATAACGATATACATACAGTACATAGATACATAAACCCTATGTGGGTATATACTAGTGTAATAGCGTTGGGCAAGTATTAGGGTTATAGGTTGTTGCTATGTAACTATGTAACAACCTATAGCCCTATAACACGATTATATACCCAACATTCATTTATACCTAATCTTATGATCATAACTTTAATAATCTGTAACCCTAATATATACCCAACCATATATATACCTATTAACATAACATATAACCTTAAATATGCAAAACTGTATTACATTCTGAATCCTAATATATATATACAACTGTAGTATATATCGAACTCTAACCATATAACCCTATTATATACCCAACTGTAACATATACCTAACCCTATAATCAGAACCCTAATATTTTGCAACGCTAATATATACCCAACACTATAATAACCCTAATAATTTGTTACCCATATGTATTCCAAACCATAATCCTAATATTATATAACTTCACAACCCTAATAGCCTATATCCATAAAAATAATATTCTGCCCTATCAACCTGTAAGCCATATATATCTAACCCTATAACCCGTATACTAACCCTAACCCTTTAACCTGTATACTAACCCTAACCCTATCAACCTGTAAGCCATATATATCTAACCCTATAACCCATATACTAACCCTAACCCTATAACCCATATACTAACCCTAACCCTATCAACCTGTAAGCCATATATATCTAACCTTATAACCCGTATACTAACCCTAACCCTATAACCCATATACTAACCCTAACCCTATAACCCGTATACTAACCCTAACCCTATCAACCTGTAATCCATATATATCTAACCCTATAACCCTTATCCTAATATTTTCTAACCACAATAACTTGTTACCGAGTGTAACCATTGAAGATAAGAGCCAAACCCTACACATCGGATGTTAATAACCTGACCGCACACCCAACATACACAAGAGGTTACAGGTGAATCAGTGTATATATGTGTGTATCAGTGTGCGAGTGCTGTGTATATGTGTGTGTATGTCTGCATTTGTATCAGTGTGCATGTATGTGTGTATCTGTATCAGTGGGCGTGTGTATTAAAGTGTACCTGTATGTGTGTATCTGTTTAAGTGTGTATCAGAGTGTGTGTATCAGTGTCTGCGTGTACCAGTGTGTATATATATGTGTGTGTGTACAGTATTTCTGTATATGTGTGCGTGTGTAGATGTGTGTGTATCAGAGTGTGTACATTTGTGTATACATATATGTGTGTGTGTGTGTGTATATCAGAGTGTGTGCATTTGTGTATACATGTATATGTGTATCCGTGTCTGCGTGTACCAGTGTGTATATACAGTGGTCGACAAATCACCAAAAAATCTACTCGCCGAACAAAAAAATCTACTCGCCACCTAGTACCACACATGTGCTGCTTGGGCCAATAGGAGCTCGCCACGATGTTAAATCCACTCGCCCGGGGCGTGCAAATGTATAGGTTTGTCGAACACTGTGTATATATATATGTATATGAGTGCGTACAGTATGTCTGTATATGTGTGCGTGTGTAGATGTGTGTGTATCAGTGTGTGCATTTGTATATACATATATGTGTGTGTATCAGAGTGTGTGCATTTGTGTATACATGTGTGTGTATCCGTGTCTGCGTGTACGAGTGTGTATATATATGTATATGAGTGTGTACAGTATGTCTGTATACTGTATGTGTGCGTGTGTAGATGCGTGTGTATCAGTGTCTGCATTCTGCATAGTGTCACATATACATATGTGTGTGTGTGTATCAGTGTGTGCATTTGTGTATACATGTGTGTGTATCCGTGTCTGCGTGTACCAGTGTGTATATATATATATATTTATATGAGTGTGTGTGCAGTATGTCTGTATATGTGTGCGTGTATCAGTGTGTACAGTACATTTGTGTGCATACGTGTGTGTATCCATGTGTACCTGTGTAAGTGGAAGAGGTTTCCAGCTGCCAGCACTCAATACAGCCTTCTGATAGTAACCCTGGTGTGCGTACTCTTTTTGTACATTGACATACAGCCTTCTGATAGTAACCCTGGTGTGCGTACTCTTTTTGTACATTGATATACAGCCTTCTGATAGTAACCCTGGTGTGCGTACTCTTTTTGTACATTGATATACAGCCTTCCGATAGTAACCCCGTGTGCGTACTCTTTTTGTACATTGATATACAGCCTTCCGATAGTATCCCCGGTGTGCGTACTCTTTTTGTACATTGATATACAGCCTTCTGATAGTAACCCTTCTGTGCTTACTCTTTTTGTACATTGATATACTGCTGCGGCACAGTTTATTCGAGCATTTGCCCGTTCTGTGCCGCAGCAGTAGCCTGGCGCGCGCCCGAGTGTGACGGGCGCACGCCGAAGCAGCGGAAGAGCGCCCTCCGATCGGGGCGCTCTCCCTACCGCTGCCGGGTCCACCGGGTCCCCCGGAACCCCCTGCCGCTGTCCCGCGATCGCGGGACACCAGGGCTCCCTCGGGGAGCCCCTGGACACGCGTGCAGCGGGCGCACGCTCCCGATGACGCGTGACCGCGCGTCTATGACGCGCGGCACGCCGAGGGGCGGCCACTAGCAAGCCGGGAGATTTCCCGGCTTGCGGTACCGACCACACTTCAATAAAGTGTGTCGGTAGTGTACAGCCTTCTGATAGTAACCCTGGTGTGCGCACTCTTTTTGTACATTGATATACAGCCTTCTGATAGTAACCCTGGTGTGCGTACTCTTTTTGTACATTGATATACAGCCTTCTGATAGTAACCCTGGTGTGCGTACTATTTTTGTACATTGATATACAGCCTTCTGATAGTAACCCTGGTGTGGGTACCCTTTTTGTACATTGATATACAGCCTTCTGATAGTAACCCTGGTGTGCGTTCTCTTTTTGTACATTGATATACAGCTTCTGATAGTATCCCTGGTGTGCGTACTCTTTCTGTACATTGATATACAGCCTTCTGATAGTAACCCTTCTGTGCGTACTCTTTTTGTACATTGATATACAGCCTTCTGATAGTAACCCTTGTGTGCGCACTCTTTTTGTACATTGATATACAGCCTTCTGATAGTAACCCTGGTGTGCGTACTCTTTTTGTACATTGATATACAGCCTTCTGATAGTAACCCTGGTGTGCGTACTCTTTTTGTACATTGATTTACAGCCTTCTGATAGTAACCCTGGTGTGCGTACTCTTTTTGTACATTGATATACAGCCTTCTGATAGTAACCCTGGTGTGCGTACTCTTTTTGTACATTGATATACAGCCTTCTGATAGTAACCCTGGTGTGCGTACTCTTTTTGTACATTGATATACAGCCCTCTGATAGTAACCCTGGTATGCGTACTCTTTTTGTACATTGATATACAGCTTCTGATAGTATCCCTGGTGTGCGTACTCTTTCTGTACATTGATATACAGCCTTCTGATAGTAACCCTTCTGTGCGTACTCTTTTTGTACATTGATATACAGCCTTCTGATAGTAACCCTTGTGTGCGCATTCTTTTTGTACATTGATATACAGCCTTCTGATAGTAACCCTGGTGTGCGTACTCTTTTTGTACATTGATATACAGCCTTCTGATAGTAACCCTGGTGTGCGTACTCTTTTTGTACATTGATTTACAGCCTTCTGATAGTAACCCTGGTGTGCGTACTCTTTTTGTACATTGATATACAGCCTTCTGATAGTAACCCTGGTGTGCGTACTCTTTTTGTACATTGATATACAGCCCTCTGATAGTAACCCTGGTGTGCGTACTCTTTATGTACATTGATATACAGCCTTCTGATAGTAACCCTGGTGTGCGTACTCTTTTTGTACATTGATATACAGCCTTCTGATAGTAACCCTGGTGTGCGCACTCTTTTTGTACATTGATATACAGCCTTCTGATAGTAACCCTTCTGTGCTTACTCTTTTTGTACATTGATATACAGCCTTCTGATAGTAACCCTGGTGTGCGTACTCTTTTTGTACATTGATATACAGCCTTCTGATAGTAACCCTGGTGTGCGTACTATTTTTGTACATTGATATACAGCCTTCTGATAGTAACCCTGGTGTGGGTACCCTTTTTGTACATTGATATACAGCCTTCTGATAGTAACCCTGGTGTGCGTTCTCTTTTTGTACATTGATATACAGCTTCTGATAGTATCCCTGGTGTGCGTACTCTTTCTGTACATTGATATACAGCCTTCTGATAGTAACCCTTCTGTGCGTACTCTTTTTGTACATTGATATACAGCCTTCTGATAGTAACCCTTGTGTGCGCACTCTTTTTGTACATTGATATACAGCCTTCTGATAGTAACCCTGGTGTGCGTACTCTTTTTGTACATTGATATACAGCCTTCTGATAGTAACCCTGGTGTGCGTACTCTTTTTGTACATTGATTTACAGCCTTCTGATAGTAACCCTGGTGTGCGTACTCTTTTTTTACATTGATATACAGCCTTCTGATAGTAACCCTGGTGTGCGTACTCTTTTTGTACATTGATATACAGCCTTCTGATAGTAACCCTGGTGTGCGTACTCTTTTTGTACATTGATATACAGCCCTCTGATAGTAACCCTGGTATGCGTACTCTTTTTGTACATTGATATACAGCCTTCTGATAGTAACCCTGTTGTGCGTATTCTTTTTGTACATTGATATACAGCCTTCTGATAGTAACCCTTGTGTGCGTACTCTTTTTGTACATTGATATACAGCCTTCCGATAGTAACCCTGGTGTGCGTACTCTTTTTGTACATTGATATACAGCCTTCCGACAGTAACCCTGCTGTGCGTATTCTTTTTGTACATTGATATACAGCCTTCCGATAGTAACCCTGGTGTGTGTACTCTTTTTGTACATTGATATACAGCCTTCCGACAGTAACCCTGCTGTGCGTATTCTTTTTGTACATTGATATACAGCCTTCTGATAGTAACCCTGGTGTGCGTACTCTTTCTGTACATATATATAAAGCCTTGCGATAGTAACCCTGGTGTGCGTACTCTTTTTGTACATTGATATACAGCCTTCTGATAGTAACCGTGGTGTGCGCACTCTTTTTGTTCATTGATATACAGCCTTCTGATAGTAACCCTGGTGTGCGTACTCTTTTTGTACATTGATATACAGCCTTCTGATAGTAACCCTGGTGTGCGCACTCTTTTTGTACATTGATATACAGCCTTCTGATAGTAACCCTGGTGTGCGTACTCTTTTTGTACATTGATATACAGCCTTCTGATAGTAACCCTGGTGTGCTTACTCTTTTTGTACATTGATATACAGCCTTCTGATAGTAACCCTGGTGGGTGCACTCTTTTTGTACATTGATATACAGCCTTCCGATAGTAACCCTGGTGTGCGTACTCTTTCTGTACTGCTGCGGCACAGTTTATTCGAGCATTTGCCCGTTCTGTGCCGCAGCAGTAGCCTGGCGCGCGCCCGAGTGTGACGGGCGCACGCCGAAGCAGCGGAAGAGCGCCCTCCGATCGGGGCGCTCTCCCTACCGCTGCCGGGTCCGCCGGGTCCCCCGGAACCCCCTGCCGCTGTCCCGCGATCGCGGGACACCAGGGCTCCCTTGGGGAGCCCCTGGACACGCGTGCAGGGGGCGCACGCTCCCGATGACGCGTGACCGCGCGTCTATGACGCGCGGCACGCCGAGGGGCGGCCACTAGCAAGCCGGGAGATTTCCCGGCTTGCGGTACCGACCACACTTCAATAAAGTGTGTCGGTAGTGTACATTGATATACAGCCTTCTGATAGTAACCCTGGTGTGCGTACTCTTTTTGTACATTGATATACAGCCCTCTGATAGTAACCCTGGTGTGCGTACTCTTTATGTACATTGATATACAGCCTTCTGATAGTAACCCTGGTGTGCGTACTCTTTTTGTACATTGATATACAGCCTTCTGATAGTAACCCTGGTGTGCGCACTCTTTTTGTACATTGATATACAGCCTTCTGATAGTATCCCTGGTGTGCGTACTCTTTCTGTACATTGATATACAGCCTTCTGATAGTAACCCTTCTGTGCTTACTCTTTTTGTACATTGATATACAGCCTTCTGATAGTAACCCTGGTGTGCGTACTCTTTTTGTACATTGATATACAGCCTTCTGATAGTAACCCTGGTGTGCGTACTATTTTTGTACATTGATATACAGCCTTCTGATAGTAACCCTGGTGTTGGTACCCTTTTTGTACATTGATATACAGCCTTCTGATAGTAACCCTGGTGTGCGTTCTCTTTTTGTACATTGATATACAGCTTCTGATAGTATCCCTGGTGTGCGTACTCTTTCTGTACATTGATATACAGCCTTCTGATAGTAACCCTTCTGTGCGTACTCTTTTTGTACATTGATATACAGCCTTCTGATAGTAACCCTTGTGTGCGCACTCTTTTTGTACATTGATATACAGCCTTCTGATAGTAACCCTGGTGTGCGTACTTTTTTTGTACATTGATATACAGCCTTCTGATAGTAACCCTGGTGTGCGTACTCTTTTTGTACATTTTTTACAGCCTTCTGATAGTAACCCTGGTGTGCGTACTCTTTTTGTACATTGATATACAGCCTTCTGATAGTAACCCTGGTGTGCATACTCTTTTTGTACATTGATATACAGCCTTCTGATAGTAACCCTGGTGTGCGTACTCTTTTTGTACATTGATATACAGCCCTCTGATAGTAACCCTGGTATGCGTACTCTTTTTGTACATTGATATACAGCTTCTGATAGTATCCCTGGTGTGCGTACTCTTTCTGTACATTGATATACAGCCTTCTGATAGTAACCCTTCTGTGCGTACTCTTTTTGTACATTGATATACAGCCTTCTGATAGTAACCCTTGTGTGCGCACTCTTTTTGTACATTGATATACAGCCTTCTGATAGTAACCCTGGTGTGCGTACTCTTTTTGTACATTGATATACAGCCTTCTGATAGTAACCCTGGTGTGCGTACTCTTTTTGTACATTGATTTACAGCCTTCTGATAGTAACCCTGGTGTGCGTACTCTTTTTGTACATTGATATACAGCCTTCTGATAGTAACCCTGGTGTGCGTACTCTTTTTGTACATTGATATACAGCCCTCTGATAGTAACCCTGGTGTGCGTACTCTTTATGTACATTGATATACAGCCTTCTGATAGTAACCCTGGTGTGCGTACTCTTTTTGTACATTGATATACAGCCTTCTGATAGTAACCCTGGTGTGCGCACTCTTTTTGTACATTGATATACAGCCTTCTGATAGTATCCCTGGTGTGCGTACTCTTTCTGTACATTGATATACAGCCTTCTGATAGTAACCCTTCTGTGCTTACTCTTTTTGTACATTGATATACAGCCTTCTGATAGTAACCCTGGTGTGCGTACTCTTTTTGTACATTGATATACAGCCTTCTGATAGTAACCCTGGTGTGCGTACTATTTTTGTACATTGATATACAGCCTTCTGATAGTAACCCTGGTGTGGGTACCCTTTTTGTACATTGATATACAGCCTTCTGATAGTAACCCTGGTGTGCGTTCTCTTTTTGTACATTGATATACAGCTTCTGATAGTATCCCTGGTGTGCGTACTCTTTCTGTACATTGATATACAGCCTTCTGATAGTAACCCTTCTGTGCGTACTCTTTTTGTACATTGATATACAGCCTTCTGATAGTAACCCTTGTGTGCGCACTCTTTTTGTACATTGATATACAGCCTTCTGATAGTAACCCTGGTGTGCGTACTCTTTTTGTACATTGATATACAGCCTTCTGATAGTAACCCTGGTGTGCGTACTCTTTTTGTACATTGATTTACAGCCTTCTGATAGTAACCCTGGTGTGCGTACTCTTTTTGTACATTGATATACAGCCTTCTGATAGTAACCCTGGTGTGCGTACTCTTTTTGTACATTGATATACAGCCTTCTGATAGTAACCCTGGTGTGCGTACTCTTTTTGTACATTGATATACAGCCCTCTGATAGTAACCCTGGTATGCGTACTCTTTTTGTACATTGATATACAGCCTTCTGATAGTAACCCTGTTGTGCGTATTCTTTTTGTACATTGATATACAGCCTTCTGATAGTAACCCTTGTGTGCGTACTCTTTTTGTACATTGATATACAGCCTTCCGATAGTAACCCTGGTGTGCGTACTCTTTTTGTACATTGATATACAGCCTTCCGACAGTAACCCTGCTGTGCGTATTCTTTTTGTACATTGATATACAGCCTTCCGATAGTAACCCTGGTGTGTGTACTCTTTTTGTACATTGATATACAGCCTTCCGACAGTAACCCTGCTGTGCGTATTCTTTTTGTACATTGATATACAGCCTTCTGATAGTAACCCTGGTGTGCGTACTCTTTCTGTACATATATATAAAGCCTTCCGATAGTAACCCTGGTGTGCGTACTCTTTTTGTACATTGATATACAGCCTTCTGATAGTAACCGTGGTGTGCGCACTCTTTTTGTTCATTGATATACAGCCTTCTGATAGTAACCCTGGTGTGCGTACTCTTTTTGTACATTGATATACAGCCTTCTGATAGTAACCCTGGTGTGCGCACTCTTTTTGTACATTGATATACAGCCTTCTGATAGTAACCCTGGCGTGCGTACTCTTTTTGTACATTGATATACAGCCTTCTGATAGTAAACCTTGTGTGCGTACTCTTTTTGTACATTAATATACAGCCTTCTGATAGTAACCCTGCTGTGCGTACTCTTTTTGTACATTGATATACAGCCTTCTGATTGTAATCCTGGTGTGCGTACTCTTTTTGTACATTGATATACAGCCTTCTGATAGTATCCCTGGTGTGCGTACTCTTTCTGTACATTGATATACAGCCTTCTGATAGTAACCCTGCTGTGCGTACTCTTTTTGTACATTGATATACAGCCTTCTGTTAGTAACCCTGGTGTGCGCACTCTTTTTGTACATTGATATACAGCCTTCTGATAGTAAACCTTGTGTGCGTACTCTTTTTGTACATTAATATACAGCCTTCTGATAGTAACCCTGCTGTGCGTACTCTTTTTGTACATTGATATACAGCCTTCTGATTGTAATCCTGGTGTGCGTACTCTTTTTGTACATTGATATACCGCCTTCTGATAGTAACCCTGGTGTGCGTACTCTTTCTGTACATTGATATACAGCCTTCTGATAGTAACCCTGGTGTGCGTACTCTTTTTGTACATTGATATACAGCCTTCTGATAGTAACCCTGGTGTGCGCACTCTTTTTGTACATTGATATACAGCCTTCTGATAGTATCCCTAGTGTGTGTACTCTTTCTGTACATTGATATACAGCCTTCTGATAGTAACCCTTCTGTGCGTACTCTTTTTGTACATTGATTTACAGCCTTCTGATAGTAACCCTGGTGTGCGTACTCTTTTTGTACATTGATATACAGCCTTCTGATAGTAACCCTGGTGTGCGTACTCTTTTTGTACATTGATATACAGCCTTCTGATAGTAACCCTGGTGTGCGTACTCTTTTTGTACATTGATATACAGCCTTCTGAGGGGTGTTATTTTATATTGCAGACACCTTACAATTTACACTGCTACATTGCCCACCAAGTCCACCCTCTTTTGAAACTCTAGTTGGCAAAATCTGCCTCCCCTTTTCTAAGCCCATCTTGCTTGCTGGCATCTACCGCCCCCCTAAAGCCCCTCTACAATCCTTGACTGATATCACCCAATTTCTTGCCTCCATTTCCTCTCTGAATGAGAAGAGTGAGCTGCTAGTTCTTGGGGATTTCAACTTCAATTGGCTTGACCCTAAAAACCACAAAATCCAGATACAACTCAAGTCACTTAACCTATCGCAACTCATTTCCCAACCGACACGAATAAACCTGAAGTCGCATAACCATTCCTTGCTAGACTGGATTCTCTCCTCAAACCCCAGCAGAATCCAATCCTCTGGCATCCTTCCTGACATTTTCAGTGACCATGCAATAGTGTACTGTGTAAGGAAAATTAAACCGCCCCATTCAAGCCCCAAAGTTCTCCTCACTAGAACATTTAAAAACTTTAACCCACAGCAGTTTCTGGATGACCTTACCAACTGCCCATGGCACAGAATCGATTTAATCCCCGACCCTGACTCTGCGCTCGACTATTTCCAATCCGAGTTCTTAAAACTCTGCGATACCCATGCTCCACTACGCAAAATAAGGGTACGGGGGGCCCACCTTCCATGGGTTACACCTGACCTTATAGCACTCTACCAGTTCAGGGATGCCTTGTGGAAAAGCTACAAAGTAACTGGCACTACCAAGGATCTCAATCACTACAGATGCCTGCGGAACGTGTGCACAAGGCAAACAAGGCATGCAAAAGCACAATATTACTCTGACAATCTCCTCCAGAATACATCAAACCCAGCTAATTTCTGGAAGGTTATCAACAATATATTCCAGCCTCCTAACCATCAACAACCAAGTAATATCACTAAGGGGGATATTACTCTGACAAACCCCACTGACATTGCAAATGCATTCAATGATTACTTTGTGGGGTGTGCCACTAACTTATTAGCGAAACGCAGCACAAACCCCAAACCTGAATCTCATCCTGGGAGTACCCCTATAGTCCCACCCCCTCCCAACACTGCCCACAATTTTCAATTTAGCCCAGTATCTGAAGAGGAGATTACACAAGCGCTCCTCAAACTAAAACTAAGCAGCCAATGTGGACCCGACTTACTACAATCTAGGTTCCTACGACTTGGTGCCCCAGCCATTGCCAAACCAATTGCGTCCATAGTCAACTCTATCCTGTCTGCAGGCCATATCCCTAAGACCTGGAAAACTGCCAGAGTTGTCCCAATCTTCAAAAGTGGGGACAAAAACACTGTCTCAAACTACAGGCCAATCTCACTTCTCCCAATTCTATCCAAAGTTATGGAAAAATGTGTCCACTCCCAATTAAGCGATTTCTACACCAAGACAAATTTCCCTAGCCAATTCCAGTCTGGGTTTCGTCCCAAACACTCCACCGTAACTACCCTGCTAAAAGTTTGCAATGAAATCCAGTGTGGAATGGAACGGGGACAACTCACTGGTGCAGTATTCCTAGATTTTGCAAAGGCTTTTGACACAGTTGATCATGCTATCCTGCTTAACAAACTCCAGAGCTCTGGAATAGGGAAACATGCTTTAAACTGGTTTCAGTCCTACCTATCAGGAAGATCCCAACATGTGTCCATCTCAGGCTCTAACTCCAACCCCCTGGATATCACTTGTGGTGTCCCGCAAGGCTCTGTTCTGGGGCCCCTACTCTTCTCAGTGTTCATTAATGATCTTCCCACAGCTTGTAAGGAAGCCTCAATACACATGTATGCAGATGACACAATCCTGTATGCACACAGCCATAGCCTCTCTGACCTTCAACACATATTTCAGTCTGACTTTTTGAGACTCGAAAACTGGATTTCCCAAAACAAACTGTTTTTAAACACTGACAAGACTGTAACAATGGTATTTGGGACCAAGACTAAATTTGTAAAGCTTCCAGTGACTGAGCTCCTGATTAGAACCAACGCTAAAACCACCCTAACACCTGTCACTAGTTTTAAATACCTGGGCTTATGGTTTGACTCCCACTTAACATTCGGGATGCACATTGATACCCTGACAACCAAGACCTATGCCAAACTAGGGGTACTTTACAGGAACAAATCCTCCCTAAGTCTCCTGGTCAGAAAGCGTATTGCACAGCAGATGCTAATGCCAATTATTGACTATGGAGACATAGTATATGGCTCGGCTCCTCAAACCCACCTTAGCAAACTTGACACCCTCTACAATTCAATTTGTCGTTTTGTTCTCCAATGCAACTACAACACACATCACTGCGAAATGCTCAAAGAACTAGATTGGTCATCACTAGAGTCTAGGCGCAAAGTTCACCTTTCCTGTCTCACCCTCAAATACTTTCTGGGCAAGCTACCCAGCTACCTGAACAAGCTCCTCACCCCTACCACATGCAGTACCTATCACCTGAGATCAGACTCCAAAAGACTATTCATGGTCCCAAGACTCAACAAAGTATCCGGACGTTCCTCCTTCTCCTTCCGTGCACCCCAAAACTGGAACAACCTACCAGAGACTCTCATATCCACCACCAGCTTAAGTTCTTTCAAATCTAAGGCTGTCTCACACTTTAATCTGGTCTGTAACTGTTTCATACGCTCATAATATATATTTTCTTTAACTGTGCATGCAATGTCTTGTATATAAATGTATACCTTGTTCATTTATGTAACTGTATTTGTAACCATGTATTATTTGTTTTACTCTGTGCCCAGGACATACTTGAAAACGAGAGGTAACTCTCAATGTATTACTTCCTGGTAAAATATTTTATAAATAAATAAATAAAATAAAATTCTGATAGTAACCCTGGTGTGCGTACTCTTTTTGTACATTGATATACAGCCTTTCGATAGTAACCCTGGTGTGCGTACTCTTTTTGTACATTGATATACAGCCTTCTGATAGTAACCCTGGTGTGCGTACTCTTTTTGTACATTGATATACAGCCTTCTGATAGTAACCCTGGTGTCCGTACTCTTTTTGTACATTGATATACAGCCCTCTGAAAGTAACCCTGGTGTGCGTACTCTTTTTGTACATAGATATACAGCCCTCTGATAGAAACCCTGGTGTGCGTACTCTTTTTGTACATTGATATACAGCCTTCTGATAGTAACCCTGGTGTGCGTACCCTTTTTGTACATTGATATACAGCCTTCTGATAGTATCCCTGGTGTGCGTACTCTTTCTGTACATTGATATACAGCCTTCTGATAGTAACCCTTCTGTGCTTAGTCTTTTTGTACATTGATATACAGCCTTCTGATAGTAACCCTGGTGTGCGCACTCTTTTTGTACATTGATATACAGCCTTCTGATAGTAACCCTGGTGTGCGTACTCTTTTTGTACATTGATATACAGCCTTCTGATAGTAACCCTGGTGTGCGTACTATTTTTGTACATTGATATACAGCCTTCTGATAGTAACCCTGGTGTGGGTACCCTTTTTGTACATTGATATACAGCCTTCTGATAGTAACCCTGGTGTGCGTTCTCTTTTTGTACATTGATATACAGCTTCTGATAGTATCCCTGGTGTGCGTACTCTTTCTGTACATTGATATACAGCCTTCTGATAGTAACCCTTCTGTGCGTACTCTTTTTGTACATTGATATACAGCCTTCTGATAGTAACCCTGGTGTGCGTACTCTTTTTGTACATTGATATACAGCCTTCTGATAGTAACCCTGGTGTGCGTACTCTTTTTGTACATTGATATACAGCCTTCTGATAGTAACCCTGGTGTGCGTACTCTTTTTGTACATTGATATACAGCCCTCTGATAGTAACCCTGGTATGCGTACTCTTTTTGTACATTGATATACAGCCTTCTGATAGTAACCCTGTTGTGCGTATTCTTTTTGTACATTGATATACAGCCTTCTGATAGTAACCCTTGTGTGCGTACTCTTTTTGTACATTGATATACAGCCTTCCGATAGTAACCCTGGTGTGCGTACTCTTTTTGTACATTGATATACAGCCTTCCGACAGTAACCCTGCTGTGCGTATTCATTTTGTACATTGATATACAGCCTTCTGATAGTAACCCTGGTGTGCGTACTCTTTTTGTACATTGATATACAGCCTTCTGATAGTAACCCTGGTATCCGTACTCTTTTTGTACATTGATATACAGCCCTCTGAAAGTAACCCTGGTGTGCGTACTCTTTTTGTACATAGATATACAGCCCTCTGATAGAAACCCTGGTGTGCGTACTCTTTTTGTACATTGATATACAGCCTTCTGATAGTAACCCTGGTGTGCGTACCCTTTTTGTACATTGATATACAGCCTTCTGATAGTAACCCTTCTGTGCTTACTCTTTTTGTACATTGATATACTGCTGCGGCACAGTTTATTCGAGCATTTGCCCGTTCTGTGCCGCAGCAGTAGCCTGGCGCGCGCCCGAGTGTGACGGGCGCACGCCGAAGCAGCGGAAGAGCGCCCTCCGATCGGGGCGCTCTCCCTACCGCTGCCGGGTCCGCCGGGTCCCCCGGAACCCCCTGCCGCTGTCCCGCGATCGCAGGACACCAGGGCTCCCTCGGGGAGCCCCTGGACACGCGTGCAGCGGGCGCACGCTCCCGATGACGCGTGACCGCGCGTCTATGACGCGCGGCACGCCGAGGGGCGGCCACTAGCAAGCCGGGAGATTTCCCGGCTTGCGGTACCGACCACACTTCAATAAAGTGTGTCGGTAGTGTACAGCCTTCTGATAGTAACCCTGGTGTGCGCACTCTTTTTGTACATTGATATACAGCCTTCTGATAGTAACCCTGGTGTGCGTACTCTTTTTGTACATTGATATACAGCCTTCTGATAGTAACCCTGGTGTGCGTACTATTTTTGTACATTGATATACAGCCTTCTGATAGTAACCCTGGTGTGGGTACCCTTTTTGTACATTGATATACAGCCTTCTGATAGTAACCCTGGTGTGCGTTCTCTTTTTGTACATTGATATACAGCTTCTGATAGTATCCCTGGTGTGCGTACTCTTTCTGTACATTGATATACAGCCTTCTGATAGTAACCCTTCTGTGCGTACTCTTTTTGTACATTGATATACAGCCCTCTGATAGTAACCCTGGTGTGCGTACTCTTTTTGTACATTGATATAGAGCCTTCTGATAGTAACCCTGGTGTGCGTACTCTTTTTGTACATTGATTTACAGCCTTCTGATAGTAACCCTGGTGTGTGTACTCTTTTTGTACATTGATATACAGCCTTCTGATAGTAACCCTGGTGTGCGTACTCTTTTTGTACATTGATATACAGCCTTCTGATAGTAACCCTGGTGTGCGTACTCTTTTTGTACATTGATATACAGCCCTCTGATAGTAACCCTGGTATGCGTACTCTTTTTGTACATTGATATACAGCCTTCTGATAGTAACCCTGTTGTGCGTATTCTTTTTGTACATTGATATACAGCCTTCTGATAGTAACCCTTGTGTGCGTACTCTTTTTGTACATTGAACTACAGCCTTCCGATAGTAACCCTGGTGTGCGTACTCTTTTTGTACATTGATATACAGCCTTCCGACAGTAACCCTGCTGTGCGTATTCTTTTTGTACATTGATATACAGCCTTCCGATAGTAACCCTGGTGTGCGTACTCTTTTTGTACATTGATATACAGCCTTCCGATAGTAACCCTGGTGTGCGTACTCTTTTTGTACATTGATATACAGACTTCCGATAGTAACCCTGGTGTGCGTACTCTTTTTGTACATTGATATACAGCCTTCCGATAGTAACCCTGGTGTGCGTACTCTTTTTGTACATTAATATAAAGCCTTCCGATAGTAACCCTGGTGTGCGTACTCTTTCTGTACATATATATAAAGCCTTCCGATAGTAACCCTGGTGTGCGTACTCTTTTTGTACTTTGATATACAGCTTTCTGATAGTAACCCTGGTGTGCTTACTCTTTTTTTACATTGATATACAGCCCTCTGATAGTAACCCTGGTGTGCGTACTCTTTTTGTACATTGATATACAGCCTTCTGATAGTAACCCTGGTGTGCGTACTCTTTTTGTACATTGATATACAGCCTTCTGATAGTAACCGTGGTGTGCGCACTCTTTTTGTTCATTGATATACAGCCTTCTGATAGTAACCCTGGTGTGCGTACTCTTTTTGTACATTGATATACAGCCTTCTGATAGTAACCCTGGTGTGCGCACTCTTTTTGTACTTTGATATACAGCCTTCTGATAGTATCCCTGGTGTGCGTACTCTTTCTGTACATTGATATACAGCCTTCTGATAGTAACCCTAGTGTGCGTACTCTTTTTGTACATTGATATACAGCCTTCTGATAGTAACCCTGGTGTGCGTACTCTTTTTGTACATTGATATACAGCCTTCTGATAGTAACTCTGGTGTCCGTACTCTTTTTGTACATTGATATACAGCCCTCTGAAAGTAACCCTGGTGTGCGTACTCTTTTTGTACATAGATATACAGCCCTCTGATAGAAACCCTGGTGTGCGTACTCTTTTTGTACATTGATATACAGCCTTCTGATAGTAACCCTGGTGTGCGTACCCTTTTTGTACATTGAGATACAGCCTTCGGATAGTAACCCTGGTGGGCGTACTCTTTTTGTTCATTGATATACAGCCTTCTGATAGTAACCCTGGTGTGCGTACTCTTTTTGTACATTGATATACAGCCTTCTGATAGTAACCCTGCTGTGCATACTCTTTTTGTACATTGATATACAGCCTTCTGATAGTAACCCTGGTGTGCGTACCCTTTTTGTACATTGATATACAGCCTTCTGATAATAACCCTGTTGTGCGTACTCTTTTTGTACATTGATATACAGCCTTCTGATAGTAACCCTGGTGTGCGTACTCTTTTTGTACATTGATATATAGCCTTCCGATAGTAACCCCGGTGTGCGTACTCTTTCTGTACATTGATATACACCCTTCTGATAGTAACCCTGCTGTGCGCACTCATTTTGTACATTGATATACAGCCTTCTGATAGTAACCCTGGTGTGCGTACTCTTTTTGTACATTGATATACAGCCTTCTGATAGTAACCCTGGTGTGCGTACTCTTTTTGTACATTGATATACAGCCTTCTGATAGTAACCCTGGTGTGAGTACTCTTTTTCTACATTGATATACAGCCTTCTGATAGTAACCCTGGTGTGCGTACTCTTTTTGTACATTGATATACAGCCTTCTGATAGTAACCCTGGTGTGCGTACTCTTTTTGTACATTGATATACAGCCTTCTGATAGTAACCCTGGTGTGCGTACTCTTTTTGTACATTGATATACAGCCTTCTGATAGTAACCCTGGTGTGCGTACTTTTTTTGTACATTGATATACAGCCTTCTGATAGTAACCCTGGTGCGCGTACTCTTTTTGTACATTGATATACAGCCTTCCGATAGTAACTCTGGTGTGCGTACTCTTTTTGTACATTGATATACAGCCTTCTGATAGTAACCCTGGTGTGCGTACTCTTTCTGTACATTGATATACAGCCTTCTGATAGTAACCCTGGTGTGCGTACTCTTTTTGTACATTGATATACAGCCTTCTGATAGTAACCCTGGTGTGCGTACTCTTTTTGTACATTGATATACAGCCTTCTGATAGTAACCCTGGTGTGCGTACTCTTTTTGTACATTGATATACAGCCTTCTGATAGTAACCCTGGTGTGCGTACTCTTTTTGTACATTGATATACAGCCTTCTGATAGTAACCCTGGTGTGCGTACTCTTTTTGTACATTGATATACAACCTTCTGATAGTAACCCTGGTGTGCGCACTCTTTTTGTACATTGATATACAGCCTTCCGATAGTAACCCTGGTGTGCGTACTCTTTTTGTACATTGATATACAGCCTTCCGATAGTAACCCTGGTGTGCGTACTCTTTTTGTACATTGATATACAGCCTTCTGATAGTAACCCTGGTGTGCGTACTCTTTCTGTACATTGATATACAGCCTTCTGATAGTAACCCTGGTGTGCGTACTCTTTTTGTACATTGATATACAGCCTTCCGATAGTAACCCTGGTGTGCGTACTCTTTTTGTACATTGATATACAGCCTTCCGATAGTAACCCTGGTGTGCGTACTCATTTTGTACATTGATATACAGCCTTCTGATAGTAACCCTGGTGTGCGTACTCTTATTGTACATTGATATACAGCCTTCCGATAGTAACCCTGGTGTGCGTACTCTTTTTGTAGATTGATATACAGCCTTCCGATAGTAACCCTGGTGTGCGTACTCTTTCTGTACATTGATATACAGCCTTCCGATAGTAACCCTGCTCTGCGTACTCTTTTTGAACATTGATATACAGCCTTCCGATAGTAACCCTGGTGTGCGTACTCTTTCTGTACATTGATATACAGCCTTCCGATAGTATCCCTGGTGTGCGTACTCTTTTTGTACATTGATATACAGCCCTCTGTTAGTAACCCTGGTGTGTGTACTCTTTTTGTACATTGATATACAGCCTTCTGATAGTAACCCTGGTGTGCGCACTCATTTTGTACATTGATATACAGCCTTCTGATAGTAACCCTGGTGTGCGTACTCTTATTGTACATTGATATACAGCCTTCCGATAGTAACCCTGGTGTGCGTACTCTTTCTGTACATTGATATACAGCCTTCCAATAGTAACCCTGGTGTGCGTACTCTTTTTGTACATTGATATACAGCCTTCTGATAGTAACCCTGGTGTGCGCACTCTTTTTGTACATTGATATACAGCCTTCTGATAGTAACCCTGGTGTGCATACTCTTTTTGTACATTGATATACAGCCTTCTGATAGTAACCCTGGTGTGTGTACTCTTTTTGTACATTGATATACAGCCTTCTGATAGTAACCCTGCTGTGCGAACTCTTTTTGTACATTGATATACAGCCTTATGATAGTAACCCTGGTGTGCATACTCTTTTTGTACATTGATATACAGCCTTCTGATAGTAACCCTGGTGTGCGTACTCTTTTTGTACATTGATATACAGCCTTCCGATAGTAACCCTGGTGTGCGCACTCTTTTTGTACATTGATATACAGCCTTCTGATAGTAACCTGGTGTGCGTACTCTTTTTGTACATTGATATACAGCCTTCTGATAGTAACCCTGGTGTGCGTACTCTTTTTGTACATTGATATACAGCCTTCTGATAGTAACCCTGGTGTGCGTACTCTTTTTGTACATTGATATACAGCCTTCTGATAGTAACCCTGGTGTGCGCACTCTTTTTGTACATTGATATACAGCCTTCTGATAGTAACCCTGGTGTGCGTACTCTTATTGTACATTGATATACAGCCTTCCGATAGTAACCCTGGTGTGCGTACTCTTTCTGTACATTGATATACAGCCTTCTGATAGTAACCCTGCTGTGCGTACTCTTTAGTACATTGATATATAGCCTTCCGATAGTAACCCTGGTGTGCGTACTCTTTCTGTACATTGATATACAGCCTTCTGATAGTAACCCTGGTGTGCATACTCTTTTTGTACATTGATATACAGCCTTCTGATAGTAACCCTGGTGTGCGCACTCTTTTTGTACATTGATATACAGCCTTCTGATAGTAACCCTGGTGTGCGTACTCTTATTGTACATTGATATACAGCCTTCCGATAGTAACCCTGGTGTGCGTACTCTTTCTGTACATTGATATACAGCCTTCTGATAGTAACCCTGCTGTGCGTACTCTTTAGTACATTGATATACAGCCTTCCGATAGTAACCCTGGTGTGCGTACTCTTTCTGTACATTGATATACAGCCTTCTGATAGTAACCCTGGTGTGCATACTCTTTCTGTACATTGATATACAGCCTTCCGATAGTAACCCTGATGTGCGTACTCTTTCTGTACATTGATATACAGCCTTCCGATAGTAACCCTGGTGTTCGTACTCTTTCTGTACATTGATTTACAGCCCTCTGTTAGTAAGCCTGGTGTGCGTACTCTTTTTGTACATTGTTATACTGCCTTCTGATATTAACCCTGGTGTGCGCACTCATTTTGTACATTGATATACAGCCTTCTGATAGTAACCCTGGTGTGCGTACTCTTATTGTACATTGATATACAGCCTTCCGATAGTAACCCTGGTGTGCGTACTCTTTCTGTACATTGATATACAGCCTTCCAATAGTAACCCTGGTGTGCGTACTCTTTTTGTACATTGATATACAGCCTTCTGATAGTAACCCTGGTGTGCGCACTCTTTTTGTACATTGATATACAGCCTTCTGATAGTAACCCTGGTGTGCATACTCTTTTTGTACATTGATATACAGCCTTCTGATAGTAACCCTGGTGTGTGTACTCTTTTTGTACATTGATATACAGCCTTCTGATAGTAACCCTGCTGTGCGAACTCTTTTTGTACATTGATATACAGCCTTCTGATAGTAACCCTGGTGTGCATACTCTTTTTGTACATTGATATACAGCCTTCTGATAGTAAACCCTGGTGTGCGTACTCTTTTTGTACATTGATATACAGCCTTCCGATAGTAACCCTGGTGTGCGCACTCTTTTTGTACATTGATATACAGCCTTCTGATAGTAACCTGGTGTGCGTACTCTTTTTGTACATTGATATACAGCCTTCTGATAGTAACCCTGGTGTGCGTACTCTTTTTGTACATTGATATACAGCCTTCTGATAGTAACCCTGGTGTGCGTACTCTTTTTGTACATTGATATACAGCCTTCTGATAGTAACCCTGGTGTGCGCACTCTTTTTGTACATTGATATACAGCCTTCTGATAGTAACCCTGGTGTGCGTACTCTTATTGTACATTGATATACAGCCTTCCGATAGTAACCCTGGTGTGCGTACTCTTTCTGTACATTGATATACAGCCTTCTGATAGTAACCCTGCTGTGCGTACTCTTTAGTACATTGATATACAGCCTTCCGATAGTAACCCTGGTGTGCGTACTCTTTCTGTACATTGATATACAGCCTTCTGATAGTAACCCTGGTGTGCATACTCTTTTTGTACATTGATATACAGCCTTCTGATAGTAACCCTGGTGTGCGCACTCTTTTTGTACATTGATATACAGCCTTCTGATAGTAACCCTGGTGTGCGTACTCTTATTGTACATTGATATACAGCCTTCCGATAGTAACCCTGGTGTGCGTACTCTTTCTGTACATTGATATACAGCCTTCTGATAGTAACCCTGGTGTATGTACTCTTTAGTACATTGATATACAGCCTTCCGATAGTAACCCTGGTGTGCGTACTCTTTCTGTACATTGATATACAGCCTTCTGAATGTAACCCTGGTGTGCATACTCTTTCTGTACATTGATATACAGCCTTCCGATAGTAACCCTGGTGTGCGTACTCTTTCTGTACATTGATATACAGCCTTCCGATAGTAACCCTGGTGTTCGTACTCTTTCTGTACATTGATATACAGCCCTCTGTTAGTAACCCTGGTGTGCGTACTCTTTTTGTACATTGATATACAGCCTTCTGATAGTAACCCTGGTGTGCGTACTCTTTTTGTACATTGATATACAGCCTTCCGATAGTAACCCTGGTGTGCGTACTCTTTTTGTACATTGATATACAGCCTTCCGATAGGAACCCTGGTGTGCGTACTCTTTTTGTACATTGATATACAGCCTTCTGATAGTAACCCTGGTGTGCGTACTCTTTCTGTACATTGATATACAGCCTTCTGATAGTAATCCTGGTGTGCGCACTCTTTTTGTACATTGATATACAGCCCTCTGTTAGTAACCCTGGTGTGCGTACTCTTTTTGTACATTGATATACAGCCTTCTGATAGTGACCCTGGTGTGCGCACTCTTTCTGTACATTGATATACAGCCTTCTGATAGTAACCCTGGTGTGCGCACTCTTTTTGTACATTGATATACAGCCTTCTGATAGTAACCCTGGTGTGCGCACTCTTTCTGTACATTGATATACAGCCTTCCGATAGTAACCCTGGTGTGCGCACTCTTTTTGTACATTGATATACAGCCTTCTGATAGTAACCCTGGTGTGCGTACTCTTTTTGTACATTGATATACAGCCTTCCGATAGTAACCCTGGTGTGCGTACTCTTTCTGTACATTGATATACAGCCTTCTGATAGTAACCCTGCTGTGCGTACTCTTTAGTACATTGATATACAGCCTTCCGATAGTAACCCTGGTGTGCGTACTCTTTCTGTACATTGATATACAGCCTTCTGATAGTAACCCTGGTGTGCATACTCTTTCTGTACATTGATATACAGCCTTCCGATAGTAACCCTGGTGTGCGTACTCTTTCTGTACATTGATATACAGCCTTCCGATAGTAACCCTGGTGTTCGTACTCTTTCTGTACATTGATATACAGGCCTCTGTTAGTAACCCTGGTGTGCGTACTCTTTTTGTACATTGATATACAGCCTTCTGATAGTGACCCTGGTGTGCGCACTCTTTCTGTACATTGATATACAGCCTTCTGATAGTAACCCTGGTGTGCGCACTCTTTCTGTACATTGATATACAGCCTTCCGATAGTAACCCTGGTGTGCCCACTCTTTTTGTACATTGATATACAGCCTTCTGATAGTAACCCTGGTGTGCGCACTCTTTTTGTACATTGATATACAGCCTTCTGATAGTAACCCTGGTGTGCGTACTCTTTTTGTACATTGATATACAGCCTTCTGATAGGAACCCTGGTGTGCGTACTCTTTTTGTACATTGATATACAGCCTTCTGATAGTAACCCTGGTGTGCGTACTCTTTCTGTACATTGATATACAGCCTTCTGATAGTAACCCTGGTGTGCGCACTCTTTTTGTACATTGATATACAGCCTTCTGATAGTAACCCTGGTGTGCGTACTCTTTTTGTACATTGATATACAGCCCTCTGATAGTAACCCTGGTGTGCGTACTCTTTTTGTACATTGATATACAGCCTTCCGATATAACCCTGGTGTGCGTACTCTTTCTGTACATTGATATACAGCCTTCTGATAGTAACCCTGGTGTGCGTACTCTTTTTGTACATTGATATACAGCCCTCTGATAGTAACCCTGGTGTGCGTACTCTTTTTGTACATTGATATACAGCCTTCTGATAGTAACCCTGGTGTGCGTTCACTTTTTGTACATTGATATACAGCCTTCTGATAGTAACCCTGGTGTGCGCACTCTTTTTGTACATTGATATACAGCCTTCTGATAGTAACCCTGGTGTGCGTACTCTTTTTGTACATTGATATACAGCCTTCTGATAGTAACCCTGCTGTGCGTACTCTTTAGTACATTGAAATACAGCCTTCTGATAGTAACCCTGGTGTGCGTACTCTTTCTGTACATTGATATACAGCCTTCTGATAGTAACCCTGGTGTGCATACTCTTTCTGTACATTGATATACAGCCTTCCGATAGTAACCCTGGTGTGCGTACTCTTACTGTACATTGATATACAGCCCTCTGTTAGTAACCCTGGTGTGCGTACTCTTTTTGTACATTGATATACAACCTTCTGATAGTAACCCTGGTGTGCGCACTCTTTCTGTACATTGATATACAGCCTTCTGATAGTAACCCTGGTGTGCGCACTCTTTTTGTACATTGATATTCAGCCTTCTGATAGTAACCCTGGTGTGCGTACTCTTTTTGTACATTGATATACAGCCTTCTGATAGTAACCCTGGTGTGCGTACTCTTTTTGTACATTGATATACAGCCTTCCGATAGTAACCCTGGTGTGCATACTATTTTTGTACATTGATATACAGCCTTCCGATAGTAACCCTGGTGTGCGCACTCTTTTTGTACATTGATATACAGCCTTCTGATAGTAACCCTGGTGTGCGCACTCTTTTTGTACATTGATATACAGCCTTCTGATAGTAACCCTGGTGTGCGTACTCTTTTTGTACATTGATATACAGCCTTCTGATAGGAACCCTGGTGTGCGCACTCTTTCTGTACATTGATATACAGCCTTCTGATAGTAACCCTGGTGTGCGCACTCTTTTTGTACATTGATATACAGCCTTCTGATAGTAACCCTGGTGTGCGCACTCTTTCTGTACATTGATATACAGCCTTCCAATAGTAACCCTGGTGTGCGCACTCTTTTTGTACATTGATATACAGCCTTCTGATAGTAACCCTGGTGTGCGCACTCTTTTTGTACATTGATATACAGCCTTCTGCTAGTAACCCTGGTGTGCGCACTCTTTTTGTACATTGATATACAGCCTTCTGATAGTAACCCTGGTGTGCGTACTCTTTTTGTACATTGATATACAGCCTTCTGATAGGAACACTGGTGTGCGTACTCTTTTTGTACATTGATATACAGCCTTCTGATAGTAACCCTGGTATGCGTACTCTTTTTGTACATTGATATACAGCCTTCTGATAGTAACCCTGGTGTGCGCACTCTTTTTGTACATTGATATACAGCCTTCTGATAGTAACCCTGGTGTGCGTACTCTTTTTGTACATAGATATACAGCCCTCTGATAGAAACCCTGGTGTGCGTACTCTTTTTGTACATTGATATACAGCCTTCTGATAGTAACCCTGGTGTGCGTACCCTTTTTGTACATTGAGATACAGCCTTCGGATAGTAACCCTGGTGGGCGTACTCTTTTTGTTCATTGATATACAGCCTTCTGATAGTAACCCTGGTGTGCGTACTCTTTTTGTACATTGATATACAGCCTTCTGATAGTAACCCTGCTGTGCATACTCTTTTTGTACATTGATATACAGCCTTCTGATAGTAACCCTGGTGTGCGTACCCTTTTTGTACATTGATATACAGCCTTCTGATAATAACCCTGTTGTGCGTACTCTTTTTGTACATTGATATACAGCCTTCTGATAGTAACCCTGGTGTGCGTACTCTTTTTGTACATTGATATATAGCCTTCCGATAGTAACCCCGGTGTGCGTACTCTTTCTGTACATTGATATACACCCTTCTGATAGTAACCCTGCTGTGCGCACTCATTTTGTACATTGATATACAGCCTTCTGATAGTAACCCTGGTGTGCGTACTCTTTTTGTACATTGATATACAGCCTTCTGATAGTAACCCTGGTGTGCGTACTCTTTTTGTACATTGATATACAGCCTTCTGATAGTAACCCTGGTGTGAGTACTCTTTTTCTACATTGATATACAGCCTTCTGATAGTAACCCTGGTGTGCGTACTCTTTTTGTACATTGATATACAGCCTTCTGATAGTAACCCTGGTGTGCGTACTCTTTTTGTACATTGATATACAGCCTTCTGATAGTAACCCTGGTGTGCGTACTCTTTTTGTACATTGATATACAGCCTTCTGATAGTAACCCTGGTGTGCGTACTTTTTTTGTACATTGATATACAGCCTTCTGATAGTAACCCTGGTGCGCGTACTCTTTTTGTACATTGATATACAGCCTTCCGATAGTAACTCTGGTGTGCGTACTCTTTTTGTACATTGATATACAGCCTTCTGATAGTAACCCTGGTGTGCGTACTCTTTCTGTACATTGATATACAGCCTTCTGATAGTAACCCTGGTGTGCGTACTCTTTTTGTACATTGATATACAGCCTTCTGATAGTAACCCTGGTGTGCGTACTCTTTTTGTACATTGATATACAGCCTTCTGATAGTAACCCTGGTGTGCGTACTCTTTTTGTACATTGATATACAGCCTTCTGATAGTAACCCTGGTGTGCGTACTCTTTTTGTACATTGATATACAGCCTTCTGATAGTAACCCTGGTGTGCGTACTCTTTTTGTACATTGATATACAACCTTCTGATAGTAACCCTGGTGTGCGCACTCTTTTTGTACATTGATATACAGCCTTCCGATAGTAACCCTGGTGTGCGTACTCTTTTTGTACATTGATATACAGCCTTCCGATAGTAACCCTGGTGTGCGTACTCTTTTTGTACATTGATATACAGCCTTCTGATAGTAACCCTGGTGTGCGTACTCTTTCTGTACATTGATATACAGCCTTCTGATAGTAACCCTGGTGTGCGTACTCTTTTTGTACATTGATATACAGCCTTCCGATAGTAACCCTGGTGTGCGTACTCTTTTTGTACATTGATATACAGCCTTCCGATAGTAACCCTGGTGTGCGTACTCATTTTGTACATTGATATACAGCCTTCTGATAGTAACCCTGGTGTGCGTACTCTTATTGTACATTGATATACAGCCTTCCGATAGTAACCCTGGTGTGCGTACTCTTTTTGTAGATTGATATACAGCCTTCCGATAGTAACCCTGGTGTGCGTACTCTTTCTGTACATTGATATACAGCCTTCCGATAGTAACCCTGCTCTGCGTACTCTTTTTGAACATTGATATACAGCCTTCCGATAGTAACCCTGGTGTGCGTACTCTTTCTGTACATTGATATACAGCCTTCCGATAGTATCCCTGGTGTGCGTACTCTTTTTGTACATTGATATACAGCCCTCTGTTAGTAACCCTGGTGTGTGTACTCTTTTTGTACATTGATATACAGCCTTCTGATAGTAACCCTGGTGTGCGCACTCATTTTGTACATTGATATACAGCCTTCTGATAGTAACCCTGGTGTGCGTACTCTTATTGTACATTGATATACAGCCTTCCGATAGTAACCCTGGTGTGCGTACTCTTTCTGTACATTGATATACAGCCTTCCAATAGTAACCCTGGTGTGCGTACTCTTTTTGTACATTGATATACAGCCTTCTGATAGTAACCCTGGTGTGCGCACTCTTTTTGTACATTGATATACAGCCTTCTGATAGTAACCCTGGTGTGCATACTCTTTTTGTACATTGATATACAGCCTTCTGATAGTAACCCTGGTGTGTGTACTCTTTTTGTACATTGATATACAGCCTTCTGATAGTAACCCTGCTGTGCGAACTCTTTTTGTACATTGATATACAGCCTTATGATAGTAACCCTGGTGTGCATACTCTTTTTGTACATTGATATACAGCCTTCTGATAGTAACCCTGGTGTGCGTACTCTTTTTGTACATTGATATACAGCCTTCCGATAGTAACCCTGGTGTGCGCACTCTTTTTGTACATTGATATACAGCCTTCTGATAGTAACCTGGTGTGCGTACTCTTTTTGTACATTGATATACAGCCTTCTGATAGTAACCCTGGTGTGCGTACTCTTTTTGTACATTGATATACAGCCTTCTGATAGTAACCCTGGTGTGCGTACTCTTTTTGTACATTGATATACAGCCTTCTGATAGTAACCCTGGTGTGCGCACTCTTTTTGTACATTGATATACAGCCTTCTGATAGTAACCCTGGTGTGCGTACTCTTATTGTACATTGATATACAGCCTTCCGATAGTAACCCTGGTGTGCGTACTCTTTCTGTACATTGATATACAGCCTTCTGATAGTAACCCTGCTGTGCGTACTCTTTAGTACATTGATATATAGCCTTCCGATAGTAACCCTGGTGTGCGTACTCTTTCTGTACATTGATATACAGCCTTCTGATAGTAACCCTGGTGTGCATACTCTTTTTGTACATTGATATACAGCCTTCTGATAGTAACCCTGGTGTGCGCACTCTTTTTGTACATTGATATACAGCCTTCTGATAGTAACCCTGGTGTGCGTACTCTTATTGTACATTGATATACAGCCTTCCGATAGTAACCCTGGTGTGCGTACTCTTTCTGTACATTGATATACAGCCTTCTGATAGTAACCCTGCTGTGCGTACTCTTTAGTACATTGATATACAGCCTTCCGATAGTAACCCTGGTGTGCGTACTCTTTCTGTACATTGATATACAGCCTTCTGATAGTAACCCTGGTGTGCATACTCTTTCTGTACATTGATATACAGCCTTCCGATAGTAACCCTGATGTGCGTACTCTTTCTGTACATTGATATACAGCCTTCCGATAGTAACCCTGGTGTTCGTACTCTTTCTGTACATTGATTTACAGCCCTCTGTTAGTAAGCCTGGTGTGCGTACTCTTTTTGTACATTGTTATACTGCCTTCTGATATTAACCCTGGTGTGCGCACTCATTTTGTACATTGATATACAGCCTTCTGATAGTAACCCTGGTGTGCGTACTCTTATTGTACATTGATATACAGCCTTCCGATAGTAACCCTGGTGTGCGTACTCTTTCTGTACATTGATATACAGCCTTCCAATAGTAACCCTGGTGTGCGTACTCTTTTTGTACATTGATATACAGCCTTCTGATAGTAACCCTGGTGTGCGCACTCTTTTTGTACATTGATATACAGCCTTCTGATAGTAACCCTGGTGTGCATACTCTTTTTGTACATTGATATACAGCCTTCTGATAGTAACCCTGGTGTGTGTACTCTTTTTGTACATTGATATACAGCCTTCTGATAGTAACCCTGCTGTGCGAACTCTTTTTGTACATTGATATACAGCCTTCTGATAGTAACCCTGGTGTGCATACTCTTTTTGTACATTGATATACAGCCTTCTGATAGTAAACCCTGGTGTGCGTACTCTTTTTGTACATTGATATACAGCCTTCCGATAGTAACCCTGGTGTGCGCACTCTTTTTGTACATTGATATACAGCCTTCTGATAGTAACCTGGTGTGCGTACTCTTTTTGTACATTGATATACAGCCTTCTGATAGTAACCCTGGTGTGCGTACTCTTTTTGTACATTGATATACAGCCTTCTGATAGTAACCCTGGTGTGCGTACTCTTTTTGTACATTGATATACAGCCTTCTGATAGTAACCCTGGTGTGCGCACTCTTTTTGTACATTGATATACAGCCTTCTGATAGTAACCCTGGTGTGCGTACTCTTATTGTACATTGATATACAGCCTTCCGATAGTAACCCTGGTGTGCGTACTCTTTCTGTACATTGATATACAGCCTTCTGATAGTAACCCTGCTGTGCGTACTCTTTAGTACATTGATATACAGCCTTCCGATAGTAACCCTGGTGTGCGTACTCTTTCTGTACATTGATATACAGCCTTCTGATAGTAACCCTGGTGTGCATACTCTTTTTGTACATTGATATACAGCCTTCTGATAGTAACCCTGGTGTGCGCACTCTTTTTGTACATTGATATACAGCCTTCTGATAGTAACCCTGGTGTGCGTACTCTTATTGTACATTGATATACAGCCTTCCGATAGTAACCCTGGTGTGCGTACTCTTTCTGTACATTGATATACAGCCTTCTGATAGTAACCCTGGTGTATGTACTCTTTAGTACATTGATATACAGCCTTCCGATAGTAACCCTGGTGTGCGTACTCTTTCTGTACATTGATATACAGCCTTCTGAATGTAACCCTGGTGTGCATACTCTTTCTGTACATTGATATACAGCCTTCCGATAGTAACCCTGGTGTGCGTACTCTTTCTGTACATTGATATACAGCCTTCCGATAGTAACCCTGGTGTTCGTACTCTTTCTGTACATTGATATACAGCCCTCTGTTAGTAACCCTGGTGTGCGTACTCTTTTTGTACATTGATATACAGCCTTCTGATAGTAACCCTGGTGTGCGTACTCTTTTTGTACATTGATATACAGCCTTCCGATAGTAACCCTGGTGTGCGTACTCTTTTTGTACATTGATATACAGCCTTCCGATAGGAACCCTGGTGTGCGTACTCTTTTTGTACATTGATATACAGCCTTCTGATAGTAACCCTGGTGTGCGTACTCTTTCTGTACATTGATATACAGCCTTCTGATAGTAATCCTGGTGTGCGCACTCTTTTTGTACATTGATATACAGCCCTCTGTTAGTAACCCTGGTGTGCGTACTCTTTTTGTACATTGATATACAGCCTTCTGATAGTGACCCTGGTGTGCGCACTCTTTCTGTACATTGATATACAGCCTTCTGATAGTAACCCTGGTGTGCGCACTCTTTTTGTACATTGATATACAGCCTTCTGATAGTAACCCTGGTGTGCGCACTCTTTCTGTACATTGATATACAGCCTTCCGATAGTAACCCTGGTGTGCGCACTCTTTTTGTACATTGATATACAGCCTTCTGATAGTAACCCTGGTGTGCGTACTCTTTTTGTACATTGATATACAGCCTTCCGATAGTAACCCTGGTGTGCGTACTCTTTCTGTACATTGATATACAGCCTTCTGATAGTAACCCTGCTGTGCGTACTCTTTAGTACATTGATATACAGCCTTCCGATAGTAACCCTGGTGTGCGTACTCTTTCTGTACATTGATATACAGCCTTCTGATAGTAACCCTGGTGTGCATACTCTTTCTGTACATTGATATACAGCCTTCCGATAGTAACCCTGGTGTGCGTACTCTTTCTGTACATTGATATACAGCCTTCCGATAGTAACCCTGGTGTTCGTACTCTTTCTGTACATTGATATACAGGCCTCTGTTAGTAACCCTGGTGTGCGTACTCTTTTTGTACATTGATATACAGCCTTCTGATAGTGACCCTGGTGTGCGCACTCTTTCTGTACATTGATATACAGCCTTCTGATAGTAACCCTGGTGTGCGCACTCTTTCTGTACATTGATATACAGCCTTCCGATAGTAACCC
Source organism: Ascaphus truei (assembly GCF_040206685.1). Taxonomy (NCBI): domain Eukaryota; kingdom Metazoa; phylum Chordata; class Amphibia; order Anura; family Ascaphidae; genus Ascaphus; species Ascaphus truei. Next base: position 327,298 of record NW_027453860.1, on the reverse strand, counting down.
TGGTGTGCCCACTCTTTTTGTACATTGATATACAGCCTTCTGATAGTAACCCTGGTGTGCGCACTCTTTTTGTACATTGATATACAGCCTTCTGATAGTAACCCTGGTGTGCGTACTCTTTTTGTACATTGATATACAGCCTTCTGATAGGAACCCTGGTGTGCGTACTCTTTTTGTACATTGATATACAGCCTTCTGATAGTAACCCTGGTGTGCGTACTCTTTCTGTACATTGATATACAGCCTTCTGATAGTAACCCTGGTGTGCGCACTCTTTTTGTACATTGATATACAGCCTTCTGATAGTAACCCTGGTGTGCGTACTCTTTTTGTACATTGATATACAGCCCTCTGATAGTAACCCTGGTGTGCGTACTCTTTTTGTACATTGATATACAGCCTTCCGATATAACCCTGGTGTGCGTACTCTTTCTGTACATTGATATACAGCCTTCTGATAGTAACCCTGGTGTGCGTACTCTTTTTGTACATTGATATACAGCCCTCTGATAGTAACCCTGGTGTGCGTACTCTTTTTGTACATTGATATACAGCCTTCTGATAGTAACCCTGGTGTGCGTTCACTTTTTGTACATTGATATACAGCCTTCTGATAGTAACCCTGGTGTGCGCACTCTTTTTGTACATTGATATACAGCCTTCTGATAGTAACCCTGGTGTGCGTACTCTTTTTGTACATTGATATACAGCCTTCTGATAGTAACCCTGCTGTGCGTACTCTTTAGTACATTGAAATACAGCCTTCTGATAGTAACCCTGGTGTGCGTACTCTTTCTGTACATTGATATACAGCCTTCTGATAGTAACCCTGGTGTGCATACTCTTTCTGTACATTGATATACAGCCTTCCGATAGTAACCCTGGTGTGCGTACTCTTACTGTACATTGATATACAGCCCTCTGTTAGTAACCCTGGTGTGCGTACTCTTTTTGTACATTGATATACAACCTTCTGATAGTAACCCTGGTGTGCGCACTCTTTCTGTACATTGATATACAGCCTTCTGATAGTAACCCTGGTGTGCGCACTCTTTTTGTACATTGATATTCAGCCTTCTGATAGTAACCCTGGTGTGCGTACTCTTTTTGTACATTGATATACAGCCTTCTGATAGTAACCCTGGTGTGCGTACTCTTTTTGTACATTGATATACAGCCTTCCGATAGTAACCCTGGTGTGCATACTATTTTTGTACATTGATATACAGCCTTCCGATAGTAACCCTGGTGTGCGCACTCTTTTTGTACATTGATATACAGCCTTCTGATAGTAACCCTGGTGTGCGCACTCTTTTTGTACATTGATATACAGCCTTCTGATAGTAACCCTGGTGTGCGTACTCTTTTTGTACATTGATATACAGCCTTCTGATAGGAACCCTGGTGTGCGCACTCTTTCTGTACATTGATATACAGCCTTCTGATAGTAACCCTGGTGTGCGCACTCTTTTTGTACATTGATATACAGCCTTCTGATAGTAACCCTGGTGTGCGCACTCTTTCTGTACATTGATATACAGCCTTCCAATAGTAACCCTGGTGTGCGCACTCTTTTTGTACATTGATATACAGCCTTCTGATAGTAACCCTGGTGTGCGCACTCTTTTTGTACATTGATATACAGCCTTCTGCTAGTAACCCTGGTGTGCGCACTCTTTTTGTACATTGATATACAGCCTTCTGATAGTAACCCTGGTGTGCGTACTCTTTTTGTACATTGATATACAGCCTTCTGATAGGAACACTGGTGTGCGTACTCTTTTTGTACATTGATATACAGCCTTCTGATAGTAACCCTGGTATGCGTACTCTTTTTGTACATTGATATACAGCCTTCTGATAGTAACCCTGGTGTGCGTACTCTTTTTGTACATTGATATACAGCCTTCCGATAGTAACCCTGGTGTGCGCACTATTTCTGTACATTGATATACAGCCTTCTGATAGTAACCCTGGTGTGCGCACTTTTTGTACATTGATATTCAGCCTTCTGATAGTAACCCTGGTATGCGTACTCTTTTTGTACATTGATATACAGCCTTCTGATAGTAACTCTGGTGTGCGTACTCTTTTTGTACATTGATATACAGCCTTCCGATAGTAACCCTGGTGTGCGTACTCTTTTTGTACATTGATATACAGCCTTCCGATAGTAACCCTGGTGTGCGCACTCTTTTTGTACATTGATATACAGCCTTCCGATAGTAACCCTGGTGTGCGCACTCTTTTTGTACATTGATATACAGCCTTCCGATAGTAACCCTGGTGTGCGCACTCTTTTTGTACATTGATATACAGCCTTCTGATAGGAACCCTGGTGTGCGCACTCTTTTTGTACATTGATATACAGCCTTATGATAGTAACCCTGGTGTGCGCACTCTTTTTGTACATTGATATACAGCCTTCTGATAGGAACCCTGGTGTGCGTACTCTTTTTGTACATTGATATACAGCCTTCTGATAGTAACCCTGGTGTGCGTACTCTTTCTGTACATCGATATACAGCCTTCTGATAGTAACCCTGGTGTGCGCACTCTTTTTGTACATTGATATACAGCCTTCTGATAGTAACCCTGGTGTGCGTACTCTTTTTGTACATTGATATACAGCCCTCTGATAGTAACCCTGGTGTGCGTACTCTTTTTGTACATTGATATACAGCCTTCCGATATAACCCTGGTGTGCGTACTCTTTCTGTACATTGATATACAGCCTTCTGATAGTAACCCTGGTGTGCGTACTCTTTTTGTACATTGATATACAGCCCTCTGATAGTAACCCTGGTGTGCGTACTCTTTTTGTACATTGATATAGAGCCTTCTGATAGTAACCCTGGTGTGCGTTCACTTTTTGTACATTGATATACAGCCTTCTGATAGTAACCCTGGTGTGCGCACTCTTTTTGTACATTGATATACAGCCTTCTGATAGTAACCCTGGTGTGCGTACTCTTTTTGTACATTGATATACAGCCTTCTGATAGTAACCCTGGTGTGCGTACTCTTTTTGTACATTGATATACAGCCTTCTGATAGTAACCCTGGTGTGCGCACTCTTTTTGTACATTGATATACAGCCTTCTGATAGTAACCCTGGTGTGCGTACTCTTTTTGTAGATTGATATACAGCCTTCCGATAGTAACCCTGGTGTGCGTACTCTTTCTGTACATTGATATACAGCCTTCCGATAGTAACCCTGGTGTGCGTACTCTTTTTGTACATTGATATACAGCCTTCCGATAGTAACCCTGGTGTGCGTACTCTTTCTGTACATTGATATACAGCCTTCCGATAGTATCCCTGGTGTGCGTACTCTTTTTGTACATTGATATACAGCCCTCTGTTAGTAACACTGGTGTGCGTACTCTTTTTGTACATTGATATTCAGCCTTCTGATAGTAACCCTGCTGTGCGTACTCTTTTTGTACATTGATATACAGCCCTCTGATAGTAACCCTGGTGTGCGTACTCTTTTTGTACATTGATATACAGCCTTCCGATAGTAACCCTGGTGTGCGTACTCTTTTTGTACATTGATATACAGCCTTCCGATAGTAACCCTGGTGTGCGCACTCTTTTTGTACATTGATATACAGCCTTCTGATAGTAACCTGGTGTGCGCACTCTTTTTGTACATTGATATACAGCCTTCTGATAGTAATCCTGGTGTGCGTACTCTTTTTGTTCATTGATATACAGCCTTCTGATAGTAACCCTGGTGTGCGTACTCTTTTTGTACATTGATATACAGCCTTCTGATAGTAACCCTGGTGTGCGCACTCTTTTTGTACATTGATATACAGCCTTCTGATAGTTACCCTGGTGTGCGTACTCTTATTGTACATTGATATACAGCCTTCCGATAGTAACCCTGGTGTGCGTACTCTTTCTGTACATTGATATACAGCCTTCTGATAGTAACCCTGCTGTGCGTACTCTTTAGTACATTGATATACAGCATTCCGATAGTAACCCTGGTGTGCGTACTCTTTCTGTACATTGATATACAGCCTTCTGATAGTAACCCTGGTGTGCATACTCTTTCTGTACATTGATATACAGCCTTCCGATAGTAACCCTGGTGTGCGTACTCTTTCTGTACATTGATATACAGCCTTCCGATAGTAACCCTGGTGTGCGTACTCTTTCTGTACATTGATATACATCCCTCTGTTAGTAACCCTGGTGTGCGTACTCTTTTTGTACATTGATATACAGCCTTCTGATAGTAACCCTGGTGTGCGCACTCTTTCTGTACATTGATATACAGCCTTCTGATAGTAACCCTGGTGTGCGCACTCTTTTTGTACATTGATATTCAGCCTTCTGATAGTAACCCTGCTGTGCGAACTCTTTTTGTACATTGATATACAGCCTTCTGATAGTAACCCTGGTGTGCGTACTCTTTTTGTACATTGATATACAGCCTTCCGATAGTAACCCTGGTGTGCGTACTCTTTTTGTACATTGATATACAGCCTTCCGATAGTAACCCTGGTGTGCGCACTCTTTTTGTACATTGATATACAGCCTTCTGATAGTAACCCTGGTGTGCGCACTCTTTTTGTACATTGATATACAGCCTTCTGATAGTAACCCTGGTGTGCGTACTCTTTTTGTACATTGATATACAGCCTTCTGATAGTAACACTGGTGTGCGTACTCTTTTTGTACATTGATATACAGCCTTCTGATAGTAACCCTGGTGTGCGCAATCTTTTTGTACATTGATATACAGCCTTCTGATAGTAACCCTGGTGTGCGTACTCTTTTTGTAGATTGATATACAGCCTTCCGATAGTAACCCTGGTGTGCGTACTCTTTCTGTACATTGATATACAGCCTTCCGATAGTAACCCTGCTGTGCGTACTCTTTTTGTACATTGATATACAGCCTTCCGATAGTAACCCTGGTGTGCGTACTCTTTCTGTACATTGATATACAGCCTTCCGATAGTATCCCTGGTGTGCGTACTCTTTTTGTACATTGATATACAGCCCTCTGTTAGTAACCCTGGTGTGCGTACTCTTTTTGTACATTGATATACAGCCTTCTGATAATAACCCTGGTGTGCGCACTCTTTCTGTACATTGATATACAGCCTTCTGATAGTAACCCTGGTGTGCGTACTCTTTTTGTACATTGATATTCAGCCTTCTGATAGTAACCCTGCTGTGCGTACTCTTTTTGTACATTGATATACAGCCCTCTGATAGTAACCCTGGTGTGCGTACTCTTTTTGTACATTGATATACAGCCTTCCGATAGTAACCCTGGTGTGCGTACTCTTTTTGTACATTGATATACAGCCTTCCGATAGTAACCCTGGTGTGCGTACTCTTTCTGAACATTGATATACAGCCTTCTGATAGTAACCCTGGTGTGCGTACTCTTTTTGTACATTGATATACAGCCCTCTGATAGTAACCCTGGTGTGCGTACTCTTTTTGTACATTGATATACAGCCTTCTGATAGTAACCCTGGTGTGCGCACTCTTTTTGTACATTGATATACAGCCTTCTGATAGTAACCCTGGTGTGCGTACTCTTTTTGTACATTGATATACAGCCTTCTGATAGTAACACTGGTGTGCGTACTCTTTTTGTACATTGATATACAGCCTTCTGATAGTAACCCTGGTGTGCGCAATCTTTTTGTACATTGATATACAGCCTTCTGATAGTAACCCTGGTGTGCGTACTCTTTTTGTAGATTGATATACAGCCTTCCGATAGTAACCCTGGTGTGCGTACTCTTTCTGTACATTGATATACAGCCTTCCGATAGTAACCCTGCTGTGCGTACTCTTTTTGTACATTGATATACAGCCTTCCGATAGTAACCCTGGTGTGCGTACTATTTCTGTACATTGATATACAGCCTTCCGATAGTATCCCTGGTGTGCGTACTCTTTTTGTACATTGATATACAGCCCTCTGTTAGTAACCCTGGTGTGCGTACTCTTTTTGTACATTGATATACAGCCTTCTGATAATAACCCTGGTGTGCGCACTCTTTCTGTACATTGATATACAGCCTTCTGATAGTAACCCTGGTGTGCGTACTCTTTTTGTACATTGATATTCAGCCTTCTGATAGTAACCCTGCTGTGCGTACTCTTTTTGTACATTGATATACAGCCCTATGATAGTAACCCTGGTGTGCGTACTCTTTTTGTACATTGATATACAGCCTTCCGATAGTAACCCTGGTGTGCGTACTCTTTTTGTACATTGATATACAGCCTTCCGATAGTAACCCTGGTGTGCACACTCTTTTTGTACATTGATATACAGCCTTCTGATAGTAACCCTGGTGTGCGCACTCTTTTTGTACATTGATATACAGCCTTCTGATAGTAACCCTGGTGTGCGTACTCTTTTTGTACATTGATATACAGCCTTCTGATAGTAACCCTGGTGTGCGTACTCTTTTTGTACATTGATATACAGCCTTCTGATAGTAACCCTGGTGTGCGCACTCTTTTTGTACATTGATATACAGCCTTCTGATAGTAACCCTGGTGTGCGTACTCTTATTGTACATTGATATACAGCCTTCCGATAGTAACCCTGGTGTGCGTACTCTTTCTGTACATTGATATACAGCCTTCTGATAGTAACCCTGCTGTGCGTACTCTTTTTGTACATTGCTATACAGCCTTCCGATAGTAACCCTGGTGTGCGTACTCTTTCTGTACATTGATATACTGTACAGCCTTCTGATAGTAACCCTGGTGTGCGTACTCTTTCTGTACATTGATATACAACCTTCTGATAGTCACCCTGGTGTGCGCACTCTTTTTGTACATTGATATACAGCGTTCTGATAGTAACCCTCGTGTGCGTACTCTTTTTGTAGATTGATATACAGCCTTCCGATAGTAACCCTGGTGTGCGTACTCTTTCTGTACATTGATATACAGCCTTCCGATAGTAACCCTGCTGTGCGTACTCTTTTTGTACATTGATATACAGCCTTCCGATAGTAACTCTAGTGTGCGTACTATTTCTGTACATTGATATACAGCCTTCCGATAGTATCCTTGGTGTGCGTACTCTTTTTGTACATTGATATACAGCCCTCTGTTAGTAACCCTGGTGTGCGTACTCTTTTTGTACATTGATATACAGCCTTCTGATAGTAACCCTGGTGTGCGCACTCTTTCTGTACATTGATATACAGCCTTCTGATAGTAACCCTGGTGTGCGTACTCTTTTTGTACATTGATTTTCAGCCTTCTGATAGTAACCCTGCTGTGCGTACTCTTTTTGTACATTGATATACAGCCTTCTGATAGTAACCCTGCTGTGCGTACTCTTTTTGTACATTGATATACAGCCTTCTGATAGTAACCCTGCTGTGCGTACTCTTTTTGTACATTGATATACAGCCTTCTGATAGTAACCCTGCGGTGCGTACTCTTTTTGTACATTGATATACAGCCTTCTGATAGTAACCCTGGTGTGCGTATTCTTTTTGTACATTGATATACAGCCTTCTGATAGTAACCCTGGTGTGCGTACTCTTTTTGTACATTGATATACAGCCTTCCGATAGTAACCCTGGTGTGCATACTCTTTTTGTACATTGATATACAGCCTTCCGATAGTAACCCTGGTGTGCGCACTCTTTTTGTACATTGATATACAGCCTTCCGATAGTAACCCTGGTGTGCGCACTCTTTTTGTACATTGATATACAGCCTTCTGATAGTAACCCTGGTGTGCGTACTCTTTTTGTACATTGATATACAGCCTTCTGATAGTAACCCTGGTGTGCGTATTCTTTTTGTACATTGATATACAGCCTTCTGATAGTAACCCTGGTGTGCGTACTCTTTTTGTACATTGATATACAGCCTTCCGATAGTAACCCTGGTGTGCATACTCTTTTTGTACATTGATATACAGCCTTCCGATAGTAACCCTGGTGTGCGCACTCTTTTTGTACATTGATATACAGCCTTCCGATAGTAACCCTGGTGTGCGCACTCTTTTTGTACATTGATATACAGCCTTCTGATAGTAACCCTGGTGTGCGTAATCTTTTTGTACATTGATATACAGCCATCTGATAGTAAACCTGGTGTGCGTACTCTTTCTGTACATTGATATACAGCCTTCTGATGGTAACCCTGGTGTGCGTTCTCTTTTTGTACATTGATGTACCGCCTTCTGATAGTAACCCTGGTGTGCATACTCTTTTTGTACATTGATGTACAGCCTTCTGATAGTAACCCAGGTGTGCGTACTCTTTTTGTACATTGATATACAGCCCTCTGATAGTAACCCTGGTGTGCGTACTCTTTTTGTACATTGATATACAGCCTTCCGATAGTAACCCTGGTGTGCGTACTCTTTTTGTACATTGATATACAGCCATCTGATAGTAACCCTGGTGTGCGTACTCTTTTTGTTCTTTGATATACAGCCTTCTGATAGTAACCCTGGTGTGCATACTCTTTTTGTACATTGATATACAGCCTTCTGATAGTAACCCTGGTGTGCGTACTCTTTTTGTACATTGATATACAGCCTTCTGATAGTAACCCTGGTGTGCGTACTCTTTTTGTTCTTTGATATACAGCCTTCTGATAGTAACCCTGTTGTGCTTACTCTTTTTGTACATTTATTTACAGCCTTATGATAGTAACCCTGGTGGGCGCACTCTTTTTGTACATTGATATACAGCCTTCCGATAGTAACCCTGGTGTGCGTACTCTTTCTGTACATTGATATACAGCCTTCTGATAGTAACCCTGGTGTGCGTACTCTTTTTGTACATTGATATACAGCCCTCTGATAGTAACCCTGGTGTGCGTACTCTTTCTGTACATTGATATACAGCCTTCCGATAGTAACCCTGGTGTGCGTACTCTTTCTGTACATTGATATACAGCATTCCGATAGTATCCCTGGTGTGCGTACTCTTTTTCTACATTGATATACAGCCCTCCGATAGTAACCCTGGTGTGCGTACTCTTTTTGTACATTGATATACAGCCTTCTGATAGTAACCCTGGTGTGCGCACTCTTTCTGTACATTGATATACAGCCTTCTGATAGTAACCCTGGTGTGCGTACTCTTTTTGTACATTGATATACAGCTTTCCGATAGTAACCCTGGTGTGCGTACTCTTTTTGTACATTGATATACAGCCCTCTGATAGTAACCCTGGTGTGCGTACTCTTTTTGTACATTGATATACAGCCTTCCGATAGTAACCCTTTTGTGCGTACTCTTTTTGTACATTGATATACAGCCTTCCGATAGTAACCCTGGTGTGCACACTCTTTTTGTACATTGATATACAGCCTTCTGATAGTAACCCTGGTGTGCGCACTCTTTTTGTACATTGATATACAGCCTTCTGATAGTAACCCTGGTGTGCGTACTCTTTTTGTACATTGATATACAGCCTTCTGATAGTAACCCTGGTGTGCGCACTCTTTTTGTACATTGATATACAGCCTTCTGATAGTAACCCTGGTGTGCGTACTCTTATTGTACATTGATATACAGCCTTCCGATAGTAACCCTGGTGTGCGTACTCTTTCTGTACATTGATATACAGCCTTCTGATAGTAACCCTGCTGTGCGTACTCTTTCTGTACATTGATATACAGCCTTCTGATAGTAACCCTGGTGTGCGTACTCTTTCTGTACATTGATATACAACCTTCTGATAGTCACCCTGGTGTGCGCACTCTTTTTGTACATTGATATACAGCCTTCTGATAGTAACCCTGGTGTGCGTACTCTTTTTGTACATTGATATACAGCCTTCTGATAGTAACCCTGGGGTGCGTACTCTTTTTGTACATTGATATACAGCCTTCTGATAGTAACCCTGGTGTGTGTACTCTATGTGTAGATTGATATATAGCCTTCCGATAGTAACCCTGGTGTGCGCACTCTTTTTGTACATTGATATACAGCGTTCTGATAGTAACCCTCGTGTGCGTACTCTTTTTGTAGATTGATATACAGCCTTCCGATAGTAACCCTGGTGTGCGTACTCTTTCTGTACATTGATATACAGCCTTCCGATAGTAACCCTGCTGTGCGTACTCTTTTTGTACATTGATATACAGCCTTCTGATAGTAACCCTGGTGTGCGTACTCTTTTTGTACATTGATTTACAGCCTTCTGATAGTAACCCTGCTGTGCGTACTCTTTTTGTACATTGATATACAGCCTTCTGATAGTAACCCTGCTGTGCGTACTCTTTTTGTACATTGATATACAGCCTTCTGATAGTAACCCTGCTGTGCGTACTCTTTTTGTACATTGATATACAGCCTTCTGATAGTAACCCTGCGGTGCGTACTCTTTTTGTACATTGATATACAGCCTTCTGATAGTAACCCTGGTGTGCGTATTCTTTTTGTACATTGATATACAGCCTTCTGATAGTAACCCTGGTGTGCGTACTCTTTTTGTACATTGATATACAGCCTTCCGATAGTAACCCTGGTGTGCATACTCTTTTTGTACATTGATATACAGCCTTCCGATAGTAACCCTGGTGTGCGCAATCTTTTTGTACATTGATATACAGCCTTCCGATAGTAACCCTGGTGTGCGCACTCTTTTTGTACATTGATATACAGCCTTCAGATAGTAACCCTGGTGTGCGTACTCTTTTTGTACATTGATATACAGCCTTCTGATAGTAACCCTGGTGTGCGTATTCTTTTTGTACATTGATATACAGCCTTCTGATAGTAACCCTGGTGTGCGTACTCTTTTTGTACATTGATATACAGCCTTCCGATAGTAACCCTGGTGTGCATACTCTTTTTGTACATTGATATACAGCCTTCCGATAGTAACCCTGGTGTGCGCACTCTTTTTGTACATTGATATACAGCCTTCCGATAGTAACCCTGGTGTGCGCACTCTTTTTGTACATTGATATACAGCCTTCTGATAGTAACCCTGGTGTGCGTACTCTTTTTGTACATTGATATACAGCCATCTGATAGTAAACCTGGTGTGCGTACTCTTTCTGTACATTGATATACAGCCTTCTGATGGTAACCCTGGTGTGCGTTCTCTTTTTGTACATTGATGTACCGCCTTCTGATAGTAACCCTGGTGTGCATACTCTTTTTGTACATTGATGTACAGCCTTCTGATAGTAACCCAGGTGTGCGTACTCTTTTTGTACATTGATATACAGCCCTCTGATAGTAACCCTGGTGTGCGTACTCTTTTTGTACATTGATATACAGCCTTCCGATAGTAACCCTGGTGTGCGTACTCTTTTTGTACATTGATATACAGCCATCTGATAGTAACCCTGGTGTGCGTACTCTTTTTGTTCTTTGATATACAGCCTTCTGATAGTAACCCTGGTGTGCATACTCTTTTTGTACATTGATATACAGCCTTCTGATAGTAACCCTGGTGTGCGTACTCTTTTTGTACATTGATATACAGCCTTCTGATAGTAACCCTGGTGTGCGTACTCTTTTTGTTCTTTGATATACAGCCTTCTGATAGTAACCCTGTTGTGCTTACTCTTTTTGTACATTTATTTACAGCCTTATGATAGTAACCCTGGTGGGCGCACTCTTTTTGTACATTGATATACAGCCTTCCGATAGTAACCCTGGTGTGCGTACTCTTTCTGTACATTGATATACAGCCTTCTGATAGTAACCCTGGTGTGCGTACTCTTTTTGTACATTGATATACAGCCCTCTGATAGTAACCCTGGTGTGCGTACTCTTTCTGTACATTGATATACAGCCTTCCGATAGTAACCCTGGTGTGCGTACTCTTTCTGTACATTGATATACAGCATTCCGATAGTATCCCTGGTGTGCGTACTCTTTTTCTACATTGATATACAGCCCTCCGATAGTAACCCTGGTGTGCGTACTCTTTTTGTACATTGATATACAGCCTTCTGATAGTAACCCTGGTGTGCGCACTCTTTCTGTACATTGATATACAGCCTTCTGATAGTAACCCTGGTGTGCGTACTCTTTTTGTACATTGATATACAGCTTTCCGATAGTAACCCTGGTGTGCGTACTCTTTTTGTACATTGATATACAGCCCTCTGATAGTAACCCTGCTGTGCGTACTCTTTTTGTACATTGATATACAGCCCTCTGATAGTAACCCTGGTGTGCGTACTCTTTCTGTACATTGATATACAGCCTTCCGATAGTAACCCTGGTGTGCGTACTCTTTTTGTACATTGATATACAGCCTTCTGATAGTAACCCTGCTTTGCGTACTCTTTTTGAACATTGATATACAGCCTTCTGATAGTAACCCTGGTGTGCGTACCCTTTTTGTACATTGATATACAGCCCTCTGATAGTAACCCTGGTGTGCGTACTCTTTTTGTACATTGATATACAGCCTTCTGTTAGTAACCCTGGTATGCGTACTCTTTTTGTACATTGATATACAGCCTTCTGATAGTAACCCTGGTGTGCGCACTCTTTTTGTACATTGATATACAGCCTTCTGATAGTAACCCTGGTGTGCGTACTCTTTTTGTACATTGATATACAGCTTTCTGATAGTACCCCTGGTGTGCGCACTCTTTTTGTTCATTGATATACAGCCTTCTGATAGTAACCCTGGTGCGCACTCTTTCTGTACATTGATATACAGCCTTCTGATAGTAACCCTGGTGTGCGTACTCTTTTTGTACATCGATATACAGCTTTCCGATAGTAACCCTGGTGTGCGTACTCTTTTTGTACATTGATATACAGCCTTCCGATAGTAACCCTGGTGTGCGTACTCTTTTTGTACATTGATATACAGCCTTCCGATAGTAACCCTGGTGTGCGTACTCTTTCTGTACATTGATATACAGCCTTCTGATAGTAACCCTGGTGTGCCTACTCTTTTTGTACATTGATATACAGCCTTCCGATAGTAACCCTGGTGTGCGTACTCTTTTTGTACATTGATATACAGCCTTCTGATAGTAACCCTGGTGTGCGCACTCTTTTTGTACATTGATATACAGCCTTCTGATAGTAACCCTGGTATGCTTACTCTTTTTGTACATTGATATACAGCCTTCTGATAGTAACCCTGGTGTGCGTACTCTTTTTGTACATTGATATACAGCCTTCTGATAGTAAACCTGGTGTGCGTACTCTTTTTGTACATTGATATACAGCCTTTTGATAGTAACCCTGGTGTGCGTACCCTTTTTGTACATTGATATACAGTACAGCCTTCCGATAGTAACCCTGGTGTGCGTACTCTTTCTGTACATTGATATACAGCCTTCTGATAGTAACCCTGGTGTGCGTACTCTTTTTGTACATTGATATACAGCCTTCTGATAGTATCCCTGGTGTGCGTACTCTTTCTGTACATTAATATACAGGCTTCTGATAGTAACCCTGCTGTGCGTACTCTTTCTGTACATTGATATACAGCCTTCTGATAGTAACCCTGGTGTGCGCACTCTTTTTGTACATTGATATACAGCCTTCTGATAGTAACCCTGGTGTGCGTACTCTTTTTGTACATTGATATAAAGCCTTCTGATAGTAACCCTGGTGTGCGTACTCTTTTTGTTCTTTGATATACAGCCTTCTGATAGTAACCCTGTTGTGCTTACTCTTTTTGCACATTTATTTACAGCCTTATGATAGTAACCCTGGTGGGCGCACTCTTTTTGTACATTGATATACAGCCTTCCGATAGTAACCCTGGTGTGCGTACTCTTTCTGTACATTGATATACAGCCTTCTGATAGTAACCCTGGTGTGTGTACTCTTTTTGTACATTGATATACAGCCCTCTGATAGTAACCCTGGTGTGCGTACTCTTTCTGTACATTGATATACAGCCTTCCGATAGTATTCCTGGTGTGCGTACTCTTTCTGTACATTGATATACAGCATTCCGATAGTATCCCTGGTGTGCGTACTCTTTTTCTACATTGATATACAGCCCTCCGATAGTAACCCTGGTGTGACTACTCTTTTTGTACATTGATATACAGCCTTCTGATAGTAACCCTGGTGTGCGCACTCTTTCTGTACATTGATATACAGCCTTCTGATAGTAACCCTGGTGTGCGTACTCTTTTTGTACATTGATATACAGCTTTCCGATAGTAACCCTGGTGTGCGTACTCTTTTTGTACATTGATATACAGCCTTCCGATAGTAACCCTGGTGTGCGTACTCTTTTTGTACATTGATATACAGCCTTCCGATAGTAACCCTGGTGTGCGTACTCTTTTTGTACATTGATATACAGCCTCCTGATAGTAACCCTGGTGTGCGTACTCTTTTTGTACATTGATATACAGCCTTCTGATAGTAACCCTGGTGTGGGTACTCTTTCTGTACATTGATATTCAGCCTTCTGATAGTAACCCTGCTGTGCGTACTCTTTTTGTACATTGATTTACAGCCTTCTGATAGTAACCCTGGTGTGCGTACTCTTTTTGTACATTGATATACAGCCCTCTGATAGTAACCCTGGTGTGCGTACTCTTTCTGTACATTGATATACAGCCTTCCGATAGTAACCCTGGTGTGCGTACTCTTTCTGTACATTGATATACAGCCTTCCGATAGTATCCCTGGTGTGCGTACTCTTTTTGTACATTGATATACAGCCTTCTGATAGTAACCCTGGTGTGCGCACTCTTTTTGTACATTGATATACAGCCCTCTGATAGTAACGCTGTTGTGCGTACTCTTTTTGTACATTGATATACAGCCTTCTGATAGTAAACCTGGTGTGCGTACTCTTTTTGTACATTGATATACAGCCTTTTGATAGTAACCCTGGTGTGCGTACCCTTTTTGTACATTGATATACAGTACAGCCTTCCGATAGTAACCCTGGTGTGCGTACTCTTTCTGTACATTGATATACAGCCTTCTGATAGTAACCCTGGTGTGCGTACTCTTTTTGTACATTGATATACAGCCTTCTGATAGTATCCCTGGTGTGCGTACTCTTTCTGTACATTAATATACAGGCTTCTGATAGTAACCCTGCTGTGCGTACTCTTTCTGTACATTGATATACAGCCTTCTGATAGTAACCCTGGTGTGCGCACTCTTTTTGTACATTGATATACAGCCTTCTGATAGTAACCCTGGTGTGCGTACTCTTTTTGTACATTGATATAAAGCCTTCTGATAGTAACCCTGGTGTGCGTACTCTTTTTGTTCTTTGATATACAGCCTTCTGATAGTAACCCTGTTGTGCTTACTCTTTTTGCACATTTATTTACAGCCTTATGATAGTAACCCTGGTGGGCGCACTCTTTTTGTACATTGATATACAGCCTTCCGATAGTAACCCTGGTGTGCGTACTCTTTCTGTACATTGATATACAGCCTTCTGATAGTAACCCTGGTGTGTGTACTCTTTTTGTACATTGATATACAGCCCTCTGATAGTAACCCTGGTGTGCGTACTCTTTCTGTACATTGATATACAGCCTTCCGATAGTATTCCTGGTGTGCGTACTCTTTCTGTACATTGATATACAGCATTCCGATAGTATCCCTGGTGTGCGTACTCTTTTTCTACATTGATATACAGCCCTCCGATAGTAACCCTGGTGTGACTACTCTTTTTGTACATTGATATACAGCCTTCTGATAGTAACCCTGGTGTGCGCACTCTTTCTGTACATTGATATACAGCCTTCTGATAGTAACCCTGGTGTGCGTACTCTTTTTGTACATTGATATACAGCTTTCCGATAGTAACCCTGGTGTGCGTACTCTTTTTGTACATTGATATACAGCCTTCCGATAGTAACCCTGGTGTGCGTACTCTTTTTGTACATTGATATACAGCCTTCCGATAGTAACCCTGGTGTGCGTACTCTTTTTGTACATTGATATACAGCCTCCTGATAGTAACCCTGGTGTGCGTACTCTTTTTGTACATTGATATACAGCCTTCTGATAGTAACCCTGGTGTGGGTACTCTTTCTGTACATTGATATTCAGCCTTCTGATAGTAACCCTGCTGTGCGTACTCTTTTTGTACATTGATTTACAGCCTTCTGATAGTAACCCTGGTGTGCGTACTCTTTTTGTACATTGATATACAGCCCTCTGATAGTAACCCTGGTGTGCGTACTCTTTCTGTACATTGATATACAGCCTTCCGATAGTAACCCTGGTGTGCGTACTCTTTCTGTACATTGATATACAGCCTTCCGATAGTATCCCTGGTGTGCGTACTCTTTTTGTACATTGATATACAGCCTTCTGATAGTAACCCTGGTGTGCGCACTCTTTTTGTACATTGATATACAGCCCTCTGATAGTAACGCTGTTGTGCGTACTCTGTTTGTACATTGATATAAAGCCTTCCGATAGTAACCCTGGTGTGCGTACTCTTTTTGTACATTGATATACAGCCTTCCGATAGTAACCCTGGTGTGCGTACTTTTTTTGTACATTGATATACAGCCTTCTGATAGTAACCCTGGTGTGCGTTCTCTTTTTGTACATTGATATACAGCGCTCTGATAGTAACCCTGCTGTGCGTACTCTTTTTGTACATTGATATACAGCCCTCTGATAGTAACGCTGTTGTGCGTACTCTGTTTGTTCATTGATATAAAGCCTTCCGATAGTAACCCTGCTGTGCGTACTCTTTTTGTACATTGATATACAGCCTTCTGATAGTAACCCTGGTGTGCGCACTCTTTCTGTACATTGATATACAGCCTTCCGATAGTATCCCTGGTGTGCGTACTCTTTTTGTACATTGATATACAGCCCTCCGATAGTAACCCTGGTGTGCGCACTCTTTCTGTACATTGATATACAGCCTTCTGATAGTAACCCTGGTGTGCGTTCTCTTTTTGTACATTTATATACAGCTTTCCGATAGTAACCCTGGTGTGCGTACTCTTTTTGTTCATTGATATACAGCCTTCCGATAGTAACCCTGGTGTGCGTACTCTTTTTGTACATTGATATACAGCCTTCTGATAGTAACCCTGGTGTGCGTACTCTTTTTGTACATTGATATACAGCGCTCTGATAGTAACCCTGCTGTGCGTACTCTTTTTGTACATTGATATACAGCCCTCTGATAGTAACGCTGTTGTGCGTACTCTGTTTGTACATTGATATAAAGCCTTCCGATAGTAACCCTGCTGTGCGTACTCTTTTTGTACATTGATATAGAGCCTTCTGATAGTAACCCTGGTGTGCGCACTCTTTCTGTACATTGATATACAGCCTTCTGATAGTAACCCTGGTGTGCGTACTCTTTTTGTACATTGATATTCAGCCTTCTGATAGTAACCCTGGTGTGGGTACTCTTTTTGTACATTGATATTCAGCCTTCTGATAGTATCCCTGGTGTGCGTACTCTTTTTGTACATTGATATACAGCCTTCTGATAGTAACCCTGGTGTGCGTACTCTTTTTGTACATTGATATACAGTAGCGACATACTTTATTAAAGTTAATGCCGGCGGCATGCCGGGATCTACCCCAGCTGCCGCCAGTAAAAAACACGCGCCGCCGCGTTTCCCCCACGCACCCCCCCTCCACATCGCGCGCAATTACCCCCCCTTCTGGACCCCGAACCCGGCTTCTGTCATGCCCCTCTGCTTCCCCGCACCCCCGCTTACCTTAATTTCATCTCCAGGGGTGTCGGGGAAGCCTGGGGAAGCCGGGGAAGACGGGGAAGCCGGGCGCGCATGTGACTGTGACGTCACAGTGCGCCGCCACGCGCCGCGGCTACCCGCTTCCCAGCCGCATACAGCCAGCGGCTTTTGCTCGAATAAGAGCTGCCGCTGCTGTACAGCCCTCTGATAGTAACCCTGCTGTGCGTACTCTTTTTGTACATTGATATACAGCCCTCTGATAGTAACGCTGTTGTGCGTACTCTGTTTGTACATTGATATAAAGCCTTCCGATAGTAACCCTGCTGTGCGTACTCTTTTTGTACATTGATATACAGCCTTCTGATAGTAACCCTGCTGTGCGTACTCTTTCTGTACATTGATATACAGCCTTCTGATAGTAACCCTGCTGTGCGTACTCTTTTTGTACATTGATATACAGCCTTCTGATAGTAACCCTGCTTTGCGTACTCTTTTTGTACATTGATATACAGCCTTCTGATAGTAACCCTGGTGTGCGTACCCTTTTTGTACATTGATATACAGCCTTCTGATAGTAACCCTGGTGTGCGCACTCTTTTTGTACATTGATATACAGCCTTCTGATAGTAACCCTGGTGTGCGTACTCTTTTTGTACATTGATATACAGCTTTCTGATAGTACCCCTGGTGTGCGCACTCTTTTTGTTCATTTATATACAGCCTTCCGATAGTATCCCTGGTGTGCGTACTCTTTTTGTAGATTGATATACAGCCTTCTGATAGTAACCCAGGTGTGCGTACTCTTTTTGTTCTTTGATATACAGCCTTCTGATAGTAACCATGTTGTGCTTACTCTTTTTGTACATTTATTTACAGCCTTATGATAGTAACCCTGGTGGGCGCACTCTTTTTGTACATTGATATACAGCTTTCCGATAGTAACCCTGGTGTGCGTACTCTTTCTGTACATTGATATACAGCCTTCTGATAGTAACCCTGGTGTGCGTACTCTTTTTGTACATTGATATACAGCCCTCTGATAGTAACCCTGGTGTGCGTACTCTTTCTGTACATTGATATACAGCCTTCCGATAGTAACCCTGGTGTGCGTACTCTTTCTGTACATTGATATACAGCATTCCGATAGTATCCCTGGTGTGCGTACTCTTTTTCTACATTGATATACAGCCCTCCGATAGTAACCCTGGTGTGCGTACTCTTTTTGTACATTGATATACAGCCTTCTGATAGTAACCCTGGTGTGCGCACTCTTTCTGTACATTGATATACAGCCTTCTGATAGTAACCCTGGTGTGCGTACTCTTTTTGTACATTGATATACAGCTTTCCGATAGTAACCCTGGTGTGCGTACTCTTTTTGTACATTGATATACAGCCTTCCGATAGTAACCCTGGTGTGCGTACTCTTTTTGTACATTGATATACAGCCTTCCGATAGTAACCCTGGTGTGCGTACTCTTTTTGTACATTGATATACAGCCTTCCGATAGTAACCCTGGTGTGCGTACTCTTTTTGTACATTGATATACAGCCTTCTGATAGTAACCCTGGTGTGGGTACTCTTTCTGTACATTGATATTCAGCCTTCTGATAGTAACCCTGCTGTGCGTACTCTTTTTGTACATTGATATACAGCCTTCTGATAGTAACCCTGGTGTGCGTACTCTTTTTGTACATTGATATACAGCCCTCTGATAGTAACCCTGGTGTGCGTACTCTTTCTGTACATTGATATACAGCCTTCCGATAGTAACCCTGGTGTGCGTACTCTTTCTGTACATTGATATACAGCCTTCCGATAGTATCCCTGGTGTGCGTACTCTTTTTGTACATTGATATACAGCCCTCCGATAGTAACCCTGGTGTGCGTTCTCTTTTTGTTCATTGATATACAGCCTTCTGATAGTAACCCTGGTGTGCGTACTCTTTTTGTACATTGATATACAGCTTTCCGATAGTAACCCTGGTGTGCGTACTCTTTTTGTACATTGATATACAGCCTTCCGATAGTAACCCTGGTGTACGTACTCTTTTTGTACATTGATATACAGCCTTCTGATAGTAACCCTGGTGTGCGTTCTCTTTTTGTACATTGATATACAGCGCTCTGATAGTAACCCTGCTGTGCGTACTCTTTTTGTACATTGATATACAGCCCTCTGATAGTAACGCTGTTGTGCGTACTCTGTTTGTACATTGATATAAAGCCTTCCGATAGTAACCCTGCTGTGCGTACTCTTTTTGTACATTGATATACAGCCTTCTGATAGTAACCCTGGTGTGCGCACTCTTTCTGTACATTGATATACAGCCTTCCGATAGTAACCCTGGTGTGCGTACTCTTTCTGTACATTGATATACAGCCTTCCGATAGTATCCCTGGTGTGCGTACTCTTTTTGTACATTGATATACAGCCCTCCGATAGTAACCCTGGTGTGCGCACTCTTTCTGTACATTGATATACAGCCTTCTGATAGTAACCCTGGTGTGCGTACTCTTTTTGTACATTGATATACAGCTTTCCGATAGTAACCCTGGTGTGCGTACTCTTTTTGTTCATTGATATACAGCCTTCCGATAGTAACCCTGGTGTGCGTACTCTTTTTGTACATTGATATACAGCCTTCTGATAGTAACCCTGGTGTGCGTACTCTTTTTGTACATTGATATACAGCGCTCTGATAGTAACGCTGTTGTGCGTACTCTGTTTGTACATTGATATAAAGCCTTCCGATAGTAACCCTGCTGTGCGTACTCTTTTTGTACATAGATATACAGCCTTCTGATAGTAACCCTGGTGTGCGCACTCTTTCTGTACATTGATATACAGCCTTCTGATAGTAACCCTGGTGTGCGTACTCTTTTTGTACATTGATATTCAGCCTTCTGATAGTAACCCTGGTGTGCGTACTCTTTTTGTACATTGATATACAGTAGCGACATACTTTATTAAAGTAAATGCCGGCGGCATGCCGGGATCTACCCCAGCTGCCGCCAGTAAAAAACGCGCGCCGCCGCGTTTCCCCCACGCACCCCCCCTCCACATCGCGCGCAATTACCCCCCCTTCTGGACCCCGAACCCGGCTTCTGTCATGCCCCTCTGCTTCCCCGCACCCCCGCTTACCTTAATTTCATCTCCAGGGGTGTCGGGGAAGCCTGAGGAAGCCAGGGAAGACGGGGAAGCCGGGCGCGCATGTGACTGTGACGTCACAGTGCGCCGCCACGCGCCGCGGCTACCCGCTTCCCAGCCGCATACAGCCAGCGGCTTTTGCTCGAATAAGAGCTGCCGCTGCTGTACAGCCCTCTGATAGTAACCCTGCTGTGCGTACTCTTTTTGTACATTGATATACAGCCCTCTGATAGTAACGCTGTTGTGCGTACTCTGTTTGTACATTGATATAAAGCCTTCCGATAGTAACCCTGCTGTGCGTACTCTTTTTGTACATTGATATACAGCCTTCTGATAGTAACCCTGCTGTGCGTACTCTTTTTGTACATTGATATACAGCCTTCTGATAGTAACCCTGGTGTGCGTACCCTTTTTGTACATTGATATACAGCCCTCTGATAGTAACCCTGGTGTGCGTACTCTTTTTGTACATTGATATACAGCCTTCTGATAGTAACCCTGGTGTGCGTACTCTTTTTGTACATTGATATACAGCTTTCTGATAGTACCCCTGGTGTGCGCACTCTTTTTGTTCATTGATATACAGCCTTCTGATAGTAACCCTGGTGTGCGTACCCTTTTTGTACATTGATATACAGCCCTCTGATAGTAACCCTGGTGTGCGTACTCTTTTTGTACATTGATATACAGCCTTCTGATAGTAACCCTGGTGTGCGTACTCTTTTTGTACATTGATATACAGCCTTCTGATAGTAACCCTGGTGTGCGCACTCTTTTTGTACATTGATATACAGCCTTCTGATAGTAACCCTGGTGTGCGTACTCTTTTTGTACATTGATATACAGCTTTCTGATAGTACCCCTGGTGTGCGCACTCTTTTTGTTCATTGATATACAGCCTTCTGATAGTAACCCTGGTGTGCGCACTCTTTCTGTACATTGATATACAGCCTTCTGATAGTAACCCTGGTGTGCGTACTCTTTTTGTACATCGATATACAGCTTTCCGATAGTAACCCTGGTGTGCGTACTCTTTTTGTACATTGATATACAGCCTTCCGATAGTAACCCTGGTGTGCGTACTCTTTTTGTACATTGATATACAGCCTTCCGATAGTAACCATGGTGTGCGTACTCTTTCTGTACATTGATATACAGCCTTCTGATACTAACCCTTGTGTGCGTACGCTTTTTTGTACATTGATATACAGCCTTCCGATAGTAACACTGGTGTGCGTACTCTTTTTGTACATTGATATACAGCCTTCTGATAGTAACCCTGGTGTGCGCACTCTTTTTGTACATTGATATACAGCCTTCTGATAGTAACCCTGGTGTGCGTACTCTTTTTGTACATTGATATACAGCCTTCTGATAGTAACCCTGGTGTGCGTACTCTTTTTGTACATTGATATACAGCATTCTGATAGTAAACCTGGTGTGCGTACTCTTTTTGTACATTGATATACAGCCTTTTGATAGTAACCCTGGTGTGCGTACCCTTTTTGTACATTGATATACAGCCTTCCGATAGTAACCCTGGTGTGCGTACTCTTTCTGTACATTGATATACTGCCTTCTGATAGTAACCCTGGTGTGCGTACTCTTTTTGTACATTGATATACAGCCTTCTGATAGTATCCCTGGTGTGCGTACTCTTTCTGTACATTAATATACAGGCTTCTGATAGTAACCCTGCTGTGCGTACTCTTTCTGTACATTGATATACAGCCTTCTGATAGTAACCCTGGTGTGCGCACTCTTTTTGTACATTGATATACAGCCTTCTGATAGTAACCCTGGTGTGCGTACTCTTTTTGTACATTGATATACAGCCTTCTGATAGTAACCCTGGTGTGCGTACTCTTTTTGTTCTTTGATATACAGCCTTCTGATAGTAACCCTGGTGTGCTTACTCTTTTTGTACATTTATATACAGCCTTCTGATAGTAACCCTGGTGGGCGCACTCTTTTTGTACATTGATATACAGCCTTCCGATAGTAACTCTGGTGTGCGTACTCTTTCTGTACATTGATATACAGCCTTCTGATAGTAACCCTGGTGTGCGTACTCTTTTTGTACATTGATATACAGCCCTCTGATAGTGTCACGCTGCGCTCACCACAAACAGGACGGAAGACCGCGGGGCTGAGGTGGGGATTGATAGGCACCGACCCACAACCACGCAGTCCTGTCCGGAATGCGTAGTCCTAGTCGTACCGCGTCATAGGGTTGGAGAGGTCAGGGTAGTCAGGGTACTTGCCGTGTTCCAGGGTTGGAGAGTCCGGGTAGGTAGAGTTTCGTAGCCAAGGTCCTGGGTAATAGAAGGTAGAGTAGTCGAGTAACGAAGCCTGGGTCAAAGTGCTGGAGAGTGTAGAAATCCAAGTAACAGGCAGGGTCAAACAGGTCAGACAAAGTTCAAGACAAAACTAGACAGCAGCGGTGAGCACAATGCATAAACAGGAGTTTATGCTCAGCAATGAAGGACAGGCAGAAGCAGGTATATATGTGGGAAGGATCCAATTACCTTGCAGGGGTGTGTACTGGTCCACCAATGGTGTCAGAGAGACACTGATCAAAAACAGCTTGCAATTAGGCTTTCCTGATGCTAGGTCTGGTTGCCGGGCAACTCGCGCGCGTGCGCGATGCGCGTCGCGACATGATGACGTCATGCGGTTTACTCAGCAAGTCTCCGCCTGTGGGAGGCTCCAGCAGCTCCCTCACGTTCTCCTGCTTCCTGGTTGCCGAGCAACCCATGCGCGTGCGCGATGCGTCTCGCGGAGCTCCGCCATCACGCCGCTGCGCCTGCACTGCCCTGGCAGTGCGTGGGCGCATGACTCTGCCCCGTGGTGCTTCCCTGAGTCGGTCTCCGCGCGGATCAGAGGCAAGTGTGACAGATAGTAACCCTGGTGTGCGTACTCTTTCTGTACATTGATATACAGCCTTCCGATAGTAACCCTGGTGTGCGTACTCTTTCTGTACATTGATATACAGCCTTCCGATAGTATCCCTGGTGTGCGTACTCTTTTTGTACATTGATATACAGCCCTCCGATAGTAGCCCTGGTGTGCGTACTCTTTTTGTACATTGATATACAGCCTTCTGATAGTAACCCTGGTGTGCGCACTCTTTCTGTACATTGATATACAGCCTTCTGATAGTAACCCTGGTGTGCGTACTCTTTTTGTACATTGATATACAGCTTTCCGATAGTAACCCTGGTGTGCGTACTCTTTTTGTACATTGATATACAGCCTTCCGATAGTAACCCTGGTGTGCGTACTCTTTTTGTACATTGATAAACAGCCTTCCGATAGTAACCCTGGTGTGCGTACTCTTTTTGTACATTGATATACAGCCTTCCGATAGTAACCCTGGTGTGCGTACTCTTTTTGTACATTGATATACAGCCTTCTGATAGTAACCCTGGTGTGGGTACTCTTTCTGTACATTGATATTCAGCCTTCTGATAGTAACCCTGCTGTGCGTACTCTTTTTGTACATTGATATACAGCCTTCTGATAGTAACCCTGGTGTGCGTACTCTTTTTGTACATTGATATACAGCCCTCTGATAGTAAACCTGGTGTGCGTACTCTTTCTGTACATTGATATACAGCCTTCCGATAGTAACCCTGGTGTGCGTACTCTTTCTGTACATTGATATACAGCCTTCCGATAGTATCCCTGGTGTGCGTACTCTTTTTGTTCATTGATATACAGCCCTCCGATAGTAACCCTGGTGTGCGTACTCTTTTTGTACATTGATATACAGCCTTCTGATAGTAACCCTGGTGTGCGCACTCTTTCTGTACATTGATATACAGCCTTCTGATAGTAACCCTGGTGAGCGTACTCTGTTTGTACATTGATATACAGCTTTCCGATAGTAACCCTGGTGTGCGTACTCTTTTTGTACATTGATATACAGCCTTCCGATAGTAACCCTGGTGTGCGTACTCTTTTTGTACATTGATATACAGCCTTCTGATAGTAACCCTGGTGTGCGTACTCTTTCTGTACATTGATATACAGCCTTCCGATAGTAACCCTGGTGTGCGTACTCTTTCTGTACATTGATATACAGCCTTCCGATAGTATCCCTGGTGTGCGTACTCTTTTTGTACATTGATATACAGCCCTCCGATAGTAGCCCTGGTGTGCGTACTCTTTTTGTACATTGATATACAGCCTTCTGATAGTAACCCTGGTGTGCGCACTCTTTCTGTACATTGATATACAGCCTTCTGATAGTAACCCTGGTGTGCGTACTCTTTTTGTACATTGATATACAGCTTTCCGATAGTAACCCTGGTGTGCGTACTCTTTTTGTACATTGATATACAGCCTTCCGATAGTAACCCTGGTGTGCGTACTCTTTTTGTACATTGATAAACAGCCTTCCGATAGTAACCCTGGTGTGCGTACTCTTTTTGTACATTGATATAGAGCCTTCCGATAGTAACCCTGGTGTGCGTACTCTTTTTGTACATTGATATACAGCCTTCTGATAGTAACCCTGGTGTGGGTACTCTTTCTGTACATTGATATTCAGCCTTCTGATAGTAACCCTGCTGTGCGTACTCTTTTTGTACATTGATATACAGCCTTCTGATAGTAACCCTGGTGTGCGTACTCTTTTTGTACATTGATATACAGCCCTCTGATAGTAAACCTGGTGTGCGTACTCTTTCTGTACATTGATATACAGCCTTCCGATAGTAACCCTGGTGTGCGTACTCTTTCTGTACATTGATATACAGCCTTCCGATAGTATCCCTGGTGTGCGTACTCTTTTTGTTCATTGATATACAGCCCTCCGATAGTAACCCTGGTGTGCGTACTCTTTTTGTACATTGATATACAGCCTTCTGATAGTAACCCTGGTGTGCGCACTCTTTCTGTACATTGATATACAGCCTTCTGATAGTAACCCTGGTGTGCGTACTCTGTTTGTACATTGATATACAGCTTTCCGATAGTAACCCTGGTGTGCGTACTCTTTTTGTACATTGATATACAGCCTTCCGATAGTAACCCTGGTGTGCGTACTCTTTTTGTACATTGATATACAGCCTTCTGATAGTAACCCTGGTGTGCGTACTCTTTTTGTACATTGATATACATCGCTCTGATAGTAACCCTGCTGTGCGTACTCTTTTTGTACATTGATATACAGCCCTCTGATAGTAACGCTGTTGTGCGTACTCTGTTTGTACATTGATATAAAGCCTTCCGATAGTAACCCTGCTGTGCGTACTCTTTTTGTACATTGATATACAGCCTTCTGATAGTAACCCTGGTGTGCGCACTCTTTCTGTACATTGATATACAGCCTTCTGATAGTAACCCTGGTGTGCGTACTCTTTTTTTACATTGATATTCAGCCTTCTGATAGTAACCCTGCTTTGCGTACTCTTTTTGTACATTGATATACAGCCTTCTGATAGTAACCCTGGTGGGCGTACTCTTTTTGTACATTGATATACAGCCTTCTGATAGTAACCCTGGTGTGCGTACTCTTTTTGTACATTGATATACAGCCTTCCGATAGTAACCCTGGTGTGCGTACTCTTTTTGTACATTGATATACAGCCTTCTGATAGTAACCCTAGTGTGCATACTCTTTTTGTACATTGATATACAGCCTTCTGATAGTAACACTAGTGTGCGTATTCTTTTTGTACATTGATATACAGCCTTCTGATAGTAAACCTGGTGTGCGTACTCTTTTTGTACATTGATATACAGCCTTCTGATAGTAACCCTGGTGTGCGTACCCTTTTTGTACATTGATATACAGCCTTCCGATAGTAACCCTGCTGTGCGTACTCTTTTTGTACATTGATATACAGCCTTCTGATAGTAACCCTGGTGTGCGTACTCTTTCTGTACATTGAAATACAGCCTTCCGATTGTAACCCTGGTGTGCGTACTCTTTCTGTACATTGATATACAGCCTTCCGATAGTAACCCTGCTGGGCGCACTCTTTTTGTACATTGATATACAGCCTTCCGATAGTAACCCTGGTGTGCGTACTCTTTTTGTACATTGATATACAGCTTTCTGATAGTAACCCTGGTGTGCGTACTCTTTTTGTACATTGATATACAGCCTTCTGATAGTAACCCTGGTGTGCGTACTCTTTTTGTACATTGATATACAGCCTTCTGATAGTAACCCTGGTGTGCGTACTCTTTTTGAACATTGATATACAGCCTTCTGATAGTAACCCTGGTGTGCGTACTCTTTTTGTACATTGATATACAGCCTTCTGATAGTAACCCTGGTGTGCGTACTCTTTTTGTACATTGATATACAGCCCTCTGATAGTAACCCTGCTGTGCGTACTCTTTTTGTACATTGATATACAGCCTTCTGATAGTAACCCTGGTGTGCGTACTTTTTTTGTACATTGATATACAGCCTTCTGATAGTACCCCTGGTGTGCGTACTCTTTTTGTACATTGATATACAGCCTTCCGATAGTTACCCTGGTGTGCGTACTCTTTTTGTAC